>NW_024412417.1:36638159-36648884 GCF_014898765.1 Herpailurus yagouaroundi | reverse complement strand
GGTGGGGTGTTTTTCTGTTTAATTTTCTCCCCCCCCCCCTCCCCCACCTCCCCCCCCCCCACTACCCCCACTCTTCCCCCCCCCCTCTCTCACACAAAAAAAAAAAAAAAAAAAAAAAAAAAAAGGTTAACAGTCATATTGGGAAGGCATGATTTGCAGTCTAGAAACTATTTCCGCAGTGGTCCTTGAAACAGTATTGTGTAGACACATTGTGCATATAACAAACTAAAGCCAAATGAAGGTAAGTAATCTGGTTTGAATTACCAAGCCCATATAGAATCAGAGTATTTCAGCTCAAATTCCCACACCCCTGGAAGTGCACAACACTGAAAATTGTTGCAAGGAGAGGAAGACGTGTGAAAATTTTCACCACAATCTTTTCTCACAAAGCCAAGGACTCGGTGTCTTCCCCCCCCCCCCCTTTTTGCAAGTTTGCAAAATGACAAAAAGACTTCTCAGGCTGTTGGGAACAGATTGTCCTTTTGGCCCAAGTGGAAAGGGGTGAGACTCCGACTGCTGAGTAAGAAACACGTCTGAAGCACACAGACATGATATTTTCATTCCAACTGCAGTGGTTTCAATAGAATGACTGAGGCTTTTTATAAATTATTGTTTTGGCCTTGTAAATTTGCAAATCTGTTTTCAATCAAGTGGGATCGTTGTCTATTGCAGTGCAATATTTCAAAGGGAAAAGTCGGTATAGTAGACCAAGATGTGGATGGCGCAGCATCGTTTTCTTCATGGAGCCTTAGCAAGTTCCTTTATTGGGCAAGACGTCTGATTTGCCCTAAGGTAATGGACATATATCTTATAACTGTCACGGAAACTGACTTTTGACATGTTAGAATACAGAGAGATGCCACAGATTCTCCATTCCTGGCTACCTGACATAAGTAAGATTGTCACAATTACCACAACTGTCCCTTCGTTTGGAAAACAGTTGTGATTTTTAAGAGCTTCCGGATTTGTTATCCTCATGACTTTGCTTGTTTTTTTTTTTGTTTCTTATTTCACATGATGCTACCTGGCAATATTTTCCAGGCCTGGCTTCCCAGCTGAATTTCATTTGTGGGGGGGGGGGGGGGGCAGGGGTAGGTTTTATTCATCTTGGTTTTTCCCCTGGTGCCTGGTGCTTGTTTTGCAAACAATAGTTATGGTTCAAGAAATGTTTTCCAAAGTGATTTTAACTCCCCCAACCAATGCTGTGTGACAGGTAAGGCAAGAATTGTTGTCGCTTAATTAGCTGAGGCCAAGAGAGGTGACCAACCTTGTGTCAGGGCCAGCCCCCCCACCACTGTTCCCTCCTCTCCAGACGGACAAGTCTCAAGTACGCTTATTCTACTTAAGGTCCCCTTCTTCATCTGGGTATCCCCAGATCATTCTGATGTCCAGTTTAGGGGACTTCTGCTCTGCAATGACATCACACTGACGTATTTTCCTCTACCTTCTCCTTACACCATCCTGATGACCTCTGATACAAAAACCCAGCAGCTTGTAATGCGGAAAATCAGGACCCCTAAACTCTTGCAAGACTCTGAAAGGAAATTTCACTCACTATAGTACTTCAGTAATTCAACTAAGGATCACAGCTTGTGGCTGTTGTGTTCATTTCTATGTAAAATGGAATGGATCCACTGGTTAAAATAAGAGGGAAAGGCCTTACCACATTCTGTCATGTAAAAGCTATTTCTTTGTCAAGGACCTAGGGTTTTGGTCAACCGGAAAAGTGCACCATTATTTCTCTGCTGAACAGGACCATCTTATTGAAAAGGCCAGATATTGTGTCTAATTTAAAAATGACCTCCTAGGGGCACCTGGGTGGCTCAGTCGGTTAAACGTTCAACTTCGGCTCAGGTCATGATCTCGCGGTCTGTGGGTTCGAACCCTGCGTTGGGCTCTGTGCTGACAGCTCAGAGCCTGGAGCCTGCTTCAGATGCTGTGTCTCCCTCTCTCCCTGCCCCTCCCCCGCTCACACTCTGTCTCTCTCTGTCTCTCACAGATGAATAAACATTAAAAAAATTTTTTTTAAATACCTCCTAACAATAAAATACGTACACACACATTTCATACACGTATTTCAAATCGTTTTGAAGTCTTTTCTCTACTATTTGGGTCTTCAATTTTCAATCACCTGGAATAATTTTTAATACAGAATGAGTTTGAGATTACTTTTGTTTTAAATGTGGAACAGCCACTTCCTCATTTTATTTTTAAAAAGTTCATTTTCCCCATTAATTTGTAATGTCACCTCAACGATTCCCTTATATGTAAGTGTCTGTCTCTGGGCAGTGTATTTGATTTCACTGATCAATCTTACACTGTTTTAAAGAACACAGCTTAAAAATAAGTCTTTACATCTGCTAGGGCAAGGATAACATCCTTGTTCTTTGGCAGAATCTTAGCTATTCTTGGACAACTATTCTCCCGTATGGTTCTTAAGTAGCATTTTGTCTAGATCCATGAAAAAATACTACTGGAAAATTGACTGGAATGTCATTGAATATATAGACTAATTTGAAAAGAACCCGCACCCCATTTTCTGGCCCTCAACCCCATAAGAGTATACTTTCTGTAATCTGACCCAATCTCACACTATCCTTGATTCCCCAAACCTTCCCACAATGCACTCAAGAACTCAATCTGTCATTAGCGTATTCCTTATAAACTAAACCCAAGGATATTGCTTCCTCGGAGGCTCTATCAGTTGGATTCAATGTTACCTCCCACACACTTAGTGGATCTAAAAGAGGAGTATATGTCCTATTATTGCCACTCCCCAACTATTTATCCTCTTTCTCTCTAAAATACCCCACACCATTTGAAAAAGACACTAGCAGACTACCTCAGCTGTTACTTTATACCTTGAATACAGAACTCCTGGGCTCTGCCCTCTTCACTTATGGACTCTCTTAGCCTCTGCCCCACTTTTCTCTCCATGACTACTATTGTCATCCTTGTTGGTAATTTTAATATTCCTGTAGGTGGATCTATCCAACTACCTGTCTTCTTCTCATCTCATTCTCCTCACTTTCCCACTCACCTCCACTTGCCCAACTTCGTGGATGTAACTTAGACCTGGTCATTCCTAATAATGCCCCTCCCCTGAAAAAAGAATCTCAGCTTCAAGCCTCTCCTGCTCTGAGCAGCACCTCCTGTCTTTTCACCTCCTTGTCCTTCTGGTTCCCATTTTCCAGAAACACTTTCCCTTCACTGAGGACTCTAGTGCGTAGTACGTGGGATCCTCTCTGTTACTCCTTTCTGTCCTCAGTCTGCTTGTGGTCCCATGTACCACCATATATTATTTATTCCATGTTCCATGATTTTAATCACATGCTTGCCTCTCTTTCAAGGAAGCTTATATCAGTTCCCCAGTGCTGCTGAAACAAATTACCACAAATTTAGTGCCTTAAAACTACACAATTTCAATATCTTACAGTGCTGCATATCAGGAGTAAAAAAAAAAAAAAAATGGATCTCACAGGTTGAAATCTAGATGTCAGTGGGGCTGTATTTCCTTTTGAAGGGTCTATATTGGGAGTCCGCCAGCACTCCTGTGCTCCCACGTGATCCTTCCATCTTCAGTCAGCAGTGGCTGAGCAGGGCCCTCGCATCACATGGCTCTGACCCTCCCAATTACAAAGACTCTTGTGATGACATTGCTCTAATAATCCACAGTAATCTCCATCTCCAGGTCTGTGGATTGGTCATTTTAATTCCATCTGCATTCTTTGCCACGTAACCTAACATCATGGCAGTTTCCCGGGGCTAGAACAAAACATCTTTGTGGGGCCATTATTCTGCCTATTAAAGACTTAGATGGCAAAACCAATCCAAAACCAATAAGACCATTCAAAACCAATAAAACCAATAAAACCATCCAAAACCAATAAAACCAATAAAACCATCCAAAACCAATAAAAGTAAAATTGGTGAAATTAAAATTCTCTGCCCATACTCTGGACCACACTCTGGAAACAGAACATGATGACATTCACCCCATGACAAGAGACTTTATGTGTCTTAGTCTGCTGGGGCTGTGACAATGAAATAACATATACTGGGTGATAAACCACAAACATTTTTTTTCTTTCTCCAAGTTCCGGAGGAGGCTAAGAGGTCCAAGATCAAGGAGTCATAAGATTTACTTCTTGGTGAGGGCCTTCTTTCTGGTTTACAATGGCTGCCTTTTCCCTGTATCCTCACATCGTGGAGAGGAGAGAGAATGTTCTGATTTCTTCCTCTTCTTATAAATAACACTGATGTCAGGGCACCTGGGTGGCTCAGTCGGTTAAGCATCGGACTTCGCTCAGGTCATGATCTCATGATTCGTGGGTTTGAGTCCCGAGTTGGGCTCTGTGCCAACAGCTCAGAGCCCGGGGCCTGCTTCAGATTCTGTGTCTCCCTCTCTCTCTGCCCCTCCCCTGCTCATGCTCTGTCTCAAAAATAAAGAAACACTAAAAAAAAAATTAGGAAAAAAAAAGAACACTGATGTCTTCATAGGGACCCTACCCTCATGACTTCATCTAAACCTAATTACCTCCCCAAATGCTCCACCTCCAGCTACCATCACACTGGGGATTAGAGCTTCAAGGTCATGATTTTTTAAACACTGTCTGTCAGTTGATGATTCTCAAAATTGTTCTCCGAGCCCTGATCTTTCCTTGCATTCACACTCAAAGATCCAATTTTCAACTTGGTGTCTTCACTTAGATGTCTACTGAGGATTAAATATTTATTTTTCCCAAACCAAACTCTTCATCCGTATCCCCGCTCTGATAAATGCCCTCCTCTATTATTTTCTGTTCCCTCCTATACTATTTTCAAATTCATTGAGGAATAGCTAAACCTGTTGGCTCTACAGTGAAGTATAACCCAAGAGTGACCTTCCCCTGCCAGATAAAGTCTATTCTGCTTTTTAGATAATAAATTATGTAGTCTAATTAAAATTTTAATTTGTTTTTCATCTTCCCACCATGCTTAGAATAAAATCCATACTTTGTCGTGACCTACAAGATCACTCATCATGTGCCCAACCTTATCGCCTCCCACCGTCCCTTGTTCTCTCTGTTCAATCACCTTAGCTTCCTCATTCTTCCTTGAATCTGCTAACCTCAGGGCCTTTGCACTCAGATTTCCTGTGCCAGGAGTCGTCTTTTCCCATATGTTCTCATAAGTGTCTCCTTCACCTCATTAAATCCTTTCCTAAATTCATCTCCTTAGAGGTCATTTCTGATATTCATGTCTGAAATATAACCCTAGTCACTACCTTTTCCTTTATTCCTGCTTTATTTTTCTTCAAGATCCTTCTCACTCTTCGACATGTTACATATTTATCATTTGTTTATTTTCTAAATCTCCCTTTAAAATGTACTCTACCTGAGAGGAAGGATTTGGGGTTTTTTTTTGTTGTTGTTGTTGTTTACTGCTGTATCTTCAGAGCCTGGAGTAGTGACTAGAAACACAGAGGTTCTCTTTGGTTATTTGTTAACTGAATTGACTAAGTGATTAAATGCTATGGGACTTTTCTCTCTGTGTATAGCTCTGCATTTCTTTCCCTTTACAAATTTCAACAATGTTTTGAAACCCACAGTAGTTTCCAGCTATAAAGTTCTTAGAACCAAAGTTCCTTTTGATAGTGAGAGAGAGAAATGGAAAGAGAGAGAAAAAGTGAGAGAGACACTCTGCTTTGCATAGCTTAGGCAGCTAGTACTCTGCCATTTTGAAACATGTGCATTTATTTTCTGGGATATCCATGCTTCTCTCCAGGCTAATTAAATAAAAAATTCTGGGGGTGGGTACAGATATCAGTTATATTTTAAAGGTCTCCAGATGATTTGAATATTCAGCCAAAGTTGAGAACTATTCTTCTAAATGCTGAGAACCAAGGGTGAAGTTATACAGAGCACATTCATGATTTGGCTTCCTCCCAGGCAGTCACCTCCCCAACGACCACCATTCTTGAATCCAGTGTTGCTTATGGTTCTTTCACTGCACTATGCTCTCATCACACTCTGGACCTTTACTTGTTACTCCCTTTGGGATTATCTGCCTTCCCTTCTTTAGCCAAATCCCATTTGTCCTTCCAGATTCCCCCAAACTTCCCAGAGCATCTTCTCACGGTTTGTGAAAGATCTTCCTCCTCTGGGCCCCTCAGTATTCTATCCTTACCTCCACCATCCCATTGGGCAAACAACTTTAGTTCTTTGTTTCCTTTATGTTTCTCCCATCAGAGTGAATGCCCTTTCAAGTCAGGGACTATAGTATATTGATCTATGACTTCTCAGTTCTTAGAGGAATGCTCAGTACATAATGGGCCCTCAGCGAATGTTGGATTAGTGAATGAAAATCATGAGGACATTTGAAGTAAGAACTGACTAGTGCTGCTACAGCTTTGGGGCAGAGCTCAGGATGACTGCCACAGACACTCTGGAATAAGTTGTGGTCACCAGAGCATGCATGTTGGGGAGTCTCCTCTCAGAGCCTAGTGGGACCACTCTGAGCATAGAGTAAATGAGACTTCCTATTGAGAAAGAGATAGTCCAGCATGGAAAATTGTCAGCAATATTCCCTTGACCCTATGTGGTCTTATTTCCCGAATTTAATGTCCCTTGAATCTTATTCCACTCAAGATCTTCATTCATAAAAAGATGTCTGTAAATTATGTTTCAAAAGACTTTGAGTAGTTGTCTTAGAATTCAGTCCCGCCATGTCCCCCAAAATGTAAATTTAAAAATGACCAGAAACATTCCTTTTAAACTTCCTTGGCTAAATGTTTTATAAACTGTCTTGAAAAAACAAAACAGAAGTTAACGCCAGCATCCCAGTATTTCATGTTGTTAGATAGTCATGCAAATAGAATTGTCTTAAATTGACTGTTTAACAAATTACATGTTTCATTCCGTAGTATGACCCCATCACTCTTGGCTTATATTTTGGCATTTGTGTTAACTTTATGAGATTAAAAGTATCTCAGTATTGTACTAGATAGCTATGTGGAGAAAGTCAGACATCAGCTGATAACTGATGATAACACACCAGGAAAATAGTTTATTCCTGGTGTGATGTGCCGTAGCCTTTAAGTGAACAGCTAATCCCAGAACTGTAATGGTCCCCAGTGAACCCAAATCATGCTGACAATGGTGCCGATTCTGTAAAATTAAGTTGTGCCTGGTCATGTCCACATTAGGACAAAAGTGACAACAGAAGAAGTTGATGAATAACGATATCAGCAACAATAATAACAGCAGTAATTTGTGGAGTATCTCCCTTTCAACTTGTTTTTCTATAATATGGACAGCTTCCTGCTTTCTTGAAGAATGAGTTTAAACATCCCAAATTATAGGACCAGTGCAGACTTTTTACATCATGAAAAGAAATGTTTAGTAAAAAGGAGAAGGAAATTCTACATGAACAATATGGAATTTATAGAGGTCTACAGTTGAGTACAAGAAGCAGAAGTGATAGTATTGAACTGAAGCCCAACAATATTTCGGTAAGTTAGTGGTTCTCCATCAACTTAGGGCAATTTCACCTGCCAAGGAACAGTTGGCAGTATCTAGGGAATCTTTGGTTGTCACAACTTGGGGAAGGAGGTGCTACTGACATTTGGTGGGTAGAGGTCAGTAGCTGGCAACTCTCACAACAAGGAATTCTGCAAATCAAAATTTTAATAGTGTTGAGGCTGAGAAACTCTTCTGACACGGCAAACTCACTTGAAATTCTGGCTCCAGGACTTAAGAGCTATGTGACAGTTTGAACAATTTTCCTTGCCTATCTGTGTCTGGGTTCCTTAAGTGCAAGATGAAGACAATAATACAAACGTGATTTTCAGAGAACTAATAAAATAACTTGAGAACGTTTTCCCCCATGTTGTCTCATGCTTGGTAAATATGTGAAAGATTTATGTATGACTACTAAAATATTCTATCCGGATTCTGAGATACTCTAATTCCATCTTCCTCCCCATGAAGAAAGTTTCTTTACCTATAGCAACCCTGGGAAAGGCTATTCACCTTGTCTTCTGATTCCCTGAAAACCAAAACCATTATTAGGTAGCTCTAATTATTAGATATTGCTCCTTCATATTATGCCTAAGCTGCCTACCCAAAATTTGAGCTCATTTATTTTGGAGGTTTCATCTGGAAGAAAATATCACAAGTTTCATTACTCTTTTACATGTCACTACCTCAAATGCCAGCAAGAAATCTTTACTCTGAAAAGAGAGTAAAGTTTGCTGTACATCATCTTTAAAATGATATGAGGATATGACTACTTCCCTTATAGTTTTAGTATGATAGCATCATGAGATAATAGAGGTTGCAGGATATAACATAGTTCTTTAAAGGCTTAAAAATGTTTCTGATATTCCCTCCTTTTCAAATCCAGTTTAATGTCAGCGATTAGATAGAGAAAGCAGGTTTCTTTTTTTTTTTCAATATATGAAATTTATTGTCAAATTGGTTTCCATACAACGCCCAGTGCTCATCCCAAAAGGTGCCCTCCTCAATACCTATCACCCACCCTCCCCCCTCTCCCACCCCCCATCAACCCTCAGTTTGTTCTCAGTTTTTAAGAGTCTTATGCTTTGGCTCTCTCCCACTCTAACCTCTTTTTTTTTTCCTTCCCCTCCCCCATGGGTTCCTGTCAAGTTTCTCAGGATCCACATAAGAGTGAAAACATATGGTATCTGTCTTTCTCTGTATGGCTTATTCCACTTAGCATCACACTCTCCAGTTCCATCCACGATGCTACAAAGGGCCATATTTCATTCTTTCTCATTGCCACGTAGTACTCCATTGTGTATATAAACCACAATTTCTTTATCCATTCATCAGTTGATGGACATTTAGGCCCGAGAAAGGCAGGTTTCTAAGAATAATTGAAGTATATGCCACATGCAGGCTATTTCTTTCTTTATTATTATTTCTTTTTGTTATTTTTAATGTTTTAATGTTTATTTATACTTGAGAGAGAGGGAGAGAGACAGACAGACAGACAGTGCGTGAGTGGAAGAGGGGCAGAAGGAGGTGCAGACAGAATCCAAAGCAGACTCCAGGCTCTGAGCTGTCAGCACAGAGCCCAAGGTGGGGCTCAAACCCACAAACCACGAGATCATGACCTGAGCCAAAGCCAGATGCTTAACTGAGAGCCACCCAAGCACCCCTATTACTCTTTTATTTTTTAAATGTTTGTTTTGAGAGAGAGAGAGAGAGAGAGAGAGAGAGAGAAAGAGCAGGGGAGGGACAGAGAGAGGGAGAAAGAGAATCCCAAGCAGGCTCTGCACTGTCAGCACAGAGCCCAACATGGGGTTCCGGCCCATGAACCATGGGATCATGACCTGAGCCAAAATCAAGAGTCAGATGATCAATCTATTGTGCCACCCAACATCCCCTCTCTATTTTTAAAGGAGGTGCCACTGAATAAAGCCATGTCCGTAAGATCTGGTTAATTCAATGGTCTATCTTTTGCAATTCGAAAACATCCTACCCTCCTCCTCTTCTTTCCTGTCTCAGCAAATGGCATTCCATTCATTTCATCTACCTTATTCCATCTCAGTGTCTAAGCCAAATGCCTCTTTTCCATCCTTGATTCCTCCTTTTTCTTCATCCTCCATAGATGGGTTCCATTTACACTAGCTCCTCTTTAGATCTTAAATCCAGCTATTCATTTCCATCAATAATGCACCTCCCTTAATGAAGGTCAACATCATTTACACCCTGGTTTATTACAAAAGTAACCAACTAGTCTCCTGACTTGTTGTGTCCTTCTTAACCCTTCTTAATTTAAGACTTGTAATTATTTGTTAGCATAATAAATAATGCAAAATTCTTTGTAGTACCTCTTTAATGAAGAGTAAAAGTCTGTCTTGCAGCCCTGGCAGTGAATTCGGACCAATTAAGAACCCATTCACACTTGAATTCAGAGAAAAGTATCTAAACATTCACATCAAGAAAAAGAATTTTATTTTAGGTGTTCAGGCCCTTGGAATTATTTCTTTCACTATTCATGTCCAAATTGTCTCCTGATCCAATATAGCTCTAGGGGACCCATCTTGTTAGGGAAATGATCTGTGTTCCCTTCATGTGTTTATGTCTTCTTCCATGTAATGAGGAATATCCCTATTTCTCAATCTTCCTTCCACAATTACTTCCTGCCCACACCTTCCATGATGAAACCAGGACCTTGATGTTCTTGGTTAGTGTGGAGAAAAGGGGAATGGAAGTGTTGTTAGTCATCACTTCATATTTTTTTAATGCCCATCAGATTTGATTTCCTTTTTGAACCCAGCAGAAGCTTTTCCACCAAGTACAAGAACCCAAATCACAATATTGAAGAATTTTAAACCTCAAAGCCAATACAACTTAAATGTGTTTCAGAAGAATTGTGAAGTAATCGCTTTTTAGCCAGATATTCCAACAGTTCTTAATAATTTTGAAGACATACACCAACCTGTCTGCTGACAGTAAATAAAAACTAAATGCACCATCTGCACCTTGGCTGTAAATTGTATAGTTATGAGAAAATGTTGGTCTATTGTTTTCAGAAAAAATGTCCTTCTTTAGCACCCTCACATTGCTTGGTTCATATACAATCTGCTTCTTTGAATCTGTTGAAGTTTTAGGGTCTCAATAGGCATAGACTTAATTTCTATAGTATTTTTTTATAGTCAGCAAATCTATTTTATTTTATTTTATTTTATTTTATTTTATTTTATTTTATTTTATT
>NW_024412417.1:36354038-36638149 GCF_014898765.1 Herpailurus yagouaroundi | reverse complement strand
TTTTATTTTATTTTATTTTATTTTATTTTATTTTATTTTATTTTATTATTTTTGTATCTTGGTTTGTTTTCCCTGATCCAACAACAGAGGCACTCGAAAAGGTGTCTTTAAAATCACAGAGCAAATGGTATATATTCTAGAGTGCACATTTGAGCAAGCTCCTGCTTTCAGTTTAGACTTCCACTGATCGTGGTGTCACTACACCAAGAGAGTTGACAAACTTGAATGGAAGACGTGTTTCTTAATTTTGTTTTCGGAACATACCTCCATTAGAAATGTGTCTTAATATTTAACATTCTCCTTTTAAGAATTATTCTTGTCTATGACTAAAATGCTGTAAGAAGAGACTGCTGTATGAATCAAGAAAAACTGACTATAAATATCAGGAAACTGTATATTCTTTTTTGCTAGTTAGTTATCTGCAGTCATTTATCCTACTATTTTTCTCCCCAAATTTCTTGTTTCAATATCTCTTTTTTATATCTCCCACCGTCTACCAGTTACCTGAATTTCTTCTTTCACTCTCTGAAGTCTTGAACCTTAAAACAGTAAGCATGCCTTTTCTTTTTTAAATATTGTAAGGTGTAAACACCTTAGGAAACCAGCCAGAGGTAAAGAAAATTGCAAACACTGAATGTTCACCAAGCTTTGACAGAGTGGTACAATATGATGAAACAGATACACTGGCATAAAAAAAAAAAAATACAGAATTAAGTATTATATCCGTTTCACTACGTTAGAGATGTCACTTCTCCAAAACTCAATTGTGCCCTGAAAGATAAAGATAATACTGTCCAACTTGTAAATCGTTAGAAAGACTGGAGATAATTCATGCATTCAACAAATATCTTTTGAACACATTTTCAGTGTCAGGTGTTGTGTTAAGCTCTGAGTGTGCAATAGATGACAGGTCTATTATATAGATTGCATTGGTCTCCAAAAGGTCTCTCCGGCCTCAGTAGTTCACATTTGGTTGGGGGATGGGCCAAGAAATAAATAAGCACAGAGCAAATAGATATTTACAAATGGCCTAAGTAAAAAATATGAAGTAAAGATTAAGATAGAAGTCCCTTTGGAAAATTTTTCTTATAGTTTTCAAGTTATTTGTTGACCTCACTTATTTATATGTCTAGAAAATTACCTTAATCCATTGGGGGTTCTCCCGAAAGATATGTCAGTCACCTGGGGTAAAATAAGGGAAAGCCTGATCAGGGAGAGAGAAAGTCCTCTTCTGTTCTTGGGCTCTAAAGAAAGAGGTCAAGAGGAATGGCCAGATTTACTCACAGCTAATGGCTGACTTGTCCAAGTGGCTAGCCTGAGGGCAGGGTTCCTTGGGTTTGGATTTGAAGAAACGAAACACCATGAGCTTATGTGGTGCATATAAAATCCTTTGTTCTTATAGAAAGGGAACTGAGGCAAACATTGGTGGCAAGAAAACTCGTAATCAATACCTTATAAAGTCGCAGGGTGAAGACTCATTGCTGTTTCTGGAAATAGAATTTCATGGAATAATTATTTTTATTTTTGGGTCATATTTCCCTGTTAGGTATTTTGAATTTAACCTTCTCGAGTACTCATTGACTTCCTCAACTCACACTGACTGATTCCATACGACTCTCCAGAGACTTTATGAGGTTGGAGATACGCTAACGGGTGGGTTTGTTCCTGCCCTCAAGCAGCCCAGAATGCGGAGAAGGCAGACAGTGGATGAATCACTGCAGTGCGACACAGTCCGTGGTCCAGTGGTAACTGAATGCCAGAGTTCAGAACCTTCAGTACATCAAATCTCCAGGGTGTGGCATGTTGAAGTTTGCTTTGTCTTCTGGGATAGGAAAAAACAAAAAACAAAAAACCAACCGAGAAGGAAAGAGAGAAAGAAAGAAAGCGAAGAAAAGAAATAAGTCATCATATCCAGTCTGCACTTATCTGAACTTTTGATATGGTTATTATGTTTTGACTAACCCAAGAGCTCGTTGTAATTTCTCTGAGCCTTATAGTGGTTGAGTCTACTCTCGGTCTGTCTAAGTCTGTAGCTGAGTCGACTCTGCTATTTTTTAAATCTGATATTGTGCCAGGCGGAATTCTCAGCAAAGACTGTTTTTGCTTTCAACCCTTCTGCCAAACCTGGGAAGCAGTCATCAGACCGAGTCACTTTGAGGGCATCCTTTGAGAACACTTTGAGTGTTCTCGTCAAGTATGTTGTGGTTGTCTAACTACCACGTACCGGTTTTTTGAAGAGGCCTTTACAGTTAGGCTCCCAGAGCTTAAACACTCTGTACACACGTCAAAGACCCCTCAATGTATGTCTCCCACCCTCACCGCTTTCCAGAATTCTAGTCTCGTATATCTAGCAGCCCCTTCCACCTCTCTACCTACTTATCTGACATGCTTATCAAAGATTACCTATGCAGAACAAAACTCGTGATTCTCTACCTTGTAAAACTGTCAACTTTTTAATACATAAGGAAAATTAATGATGCTCTTAACATTGTAATTCAATTCTATCAACCTTCCCCTGAACGAGGACCTGTCTAGGTAATTATCTATTGGTTGACTAAAAGCCCACGAGTGTAGTGAAGAGTATACACTTTGGAATCAAAGAGGCCATTCATAATTTGATCCTAAGCATTTCGGCACAACACTGTATGATTTTGAACAAGTTACCTAACATTTCCCAATCTGAAAAGTAGGATTTAAAATATTACATTCATTCATTCATTCATTTAAAAAATGTTTGTTGCATAACTAAAAAGTATCAGATACTCTGATGAGCATCAGTATAAAAAGTAAAAAAACAAAACAAAACAGATATAAAGCTGTCCTTATGTTGCTTAAGGTTTATAATTGAGCATAATAAGTGTCAAACATACAACCAGTACTCAATAAACAATGGTTGCTGTAATGGTGTTAATGATTGTGCCCCCCGACCCACTCATACGTTGAAATCCTAATGCCCAGTAGGATGGCCCTAGGAGGTGTGGCCTTCGGAGGTGGGGAGTGTGGAGCCCTCGTAAGGGGGTTAGTGTTCTCATGAAAGAGCCAAAGGCAGCTCCTTGGCCCCTTCTGCAATGAGAAGATACAACCTAGAATCTGTAACCCAGAAGAGGGCGGTCACTTGACGATGCTGATACTCTGATCTCAGAAGTATAAGAAATAAATATCTATTCTTTATAAACTACTCAGTCTGTGGCATTTTGTATAGCAGCCTGGACAGACTAAGACAGGGGCTTGGTTCTTTTCCTTTTGACACAAGGATCATCAGCCACCTATCCCAACTTCCTTCAGACATCTCCTGATTCTTAATACAGAGCTATTTTTACTTTGCCATGGTGCCTTATGCCATCATCTACTGTAGCGGTACTCAGTTTTTATTTATTTATTTATTTTATGAAATTTATTGTCAAACTGGTTTCCATACAACACCCAGTGCTCATCCCAACAGGTGCCCTCCTCAATACCCATCACTCGCCCCCCATCAACCCTCAGTTTGTTCTCAGTTTTTAGGAGTCTCTTATGGTTTGTCTCCCTCCCTCTCTAGCCATTTTTTTTTCCTTCCCCTCCCCCATGATCTTCTGTTAAGTTTCTCAGGATCCACATAGGAGTGAAAACATATGGAATCTGTCCTCTGTATGACTTATTTCACTTAGCATAACACTCTCCAGTTCTATCCACGTTGCTACAAAAGGCCATATTTCATTCTTTCTCATTGCCACGTCGTACTCCATCGTGTATATAAACCACAATGTCTTTATCCATTCGTCAGTTGGTGGACATGTAGGCTTTTTCCATAATTTGGCTATTGTTGAGAGTGCTGCTATGAACATTGGGGTCCAAGTGCCCCTACGCGTCAGCACTCCTGTACCCCTTGGGTCAATTCCTAGCAGTGCTACTGCTGGGTCATAGGGTAGGTCTATTTTTAATTTTGGGGTACTCAGTTTTTAAATTTAAATCAAAGAGCTAAAATTATTTGTCCTCAGAGGATCAGTTGGCTAGTCCTTCCTGCAATGTAGGGAAAGCATCCAATTATTGTCTGAGTAGGCCCTCAACCACATATAGCACCTACTCGATGTGGTAAGATAAGGTGTATGAGGAAGTGAGCATGTTCACTGAAGGTTATAAAGAAGCATGTAATGCTTGTAGTAAAATACAAGAAATAGGTTTTAATTGTAGCAACACACCATAAACAGTCAGGTGACACCTATAGCCACAAAACAAGAATGCTGTTCAATAACTGGAGTAGCTCGAGACCCTAATAACCACAGCTGCAACTGGTGTCAGCTAGAAGCCAGCTTAAACCAATTCAGTCGCAGCCCGTGAGTGCCAGGTGATACCACCCTTTGATGAACAAAATGTCACTGCAACAACCTGGGGGGCCAAAGGCTGGTTGAAATCGCCTGAGGCGCTGAATGGTTTCCTTTTTATATTTAGCCCCAGGAATTCATGCCCTCCTTCCTCCAAAGGAGCCAGGATTCAGTTCACAGCAGAGAAAAGTCCAAGGAACACGATTCCCGTCACAAATGGAGACAATCCGAAACTGCCTATTTTCAGACATGATACATGGAGCTCTGAAATGGTTTGATTTTCATTTGCACCGGACAGGCAAATACAACCGTATAGAATGGTAGGCAAAACACACACAAATTGGCCGGTGTGAAAGATTTTCTCTCTGTGCTCTCTGGGCATGGAATGTAATGAAAATGTAGGTGGCCTGGGGACAATTGTGATTCTGTGCCTATGCACCAATGGGTAGGTCATTTCCTTTCCGTGGGCCTTCATATCCTCAGTTGTGAAAAGGCAGTTGAGCAGGAAGCTTTAGAAGGCTCTTTGGGTCTTCAAGAGGATGGAGCCGTGGAACGGCTCAGGCCCAGACCTCTCTCTACCTGTGGTTCATATCACTGACATCAGCCTCCTAGGGCATTTTGCCAAATTCTGGGCTTCCTTTCAGGAAGTTGCTTTGCATTAAATAGGCTCTTTCTGGATCTTTAGTCCCACACTATTAGCCAGATTTCACCTTGTTAACTACCTGCATTTTCTCCTCTTTGAGCCTTGGGGCCCCTCTTTGTATAGTAGCTGAATTTGCTGCCCAGGCAGCTGCACTAGAATTTCCAGTGGGTTCCTCTATTCAGCCTTTGCTCCAGGCCAAGAGACAGGCCTCCTTAGAAGAAAGGAAGATTGTACTTTTATAAGCTCTTTATTAACTCCCTTTTCTCAATGTAAGCATCTATAAACTCATGATAAGTGGGAATTAATGGACATTAGGAATTAATGGACCCACCCAGGTATTTGTCCTGTAAATGATTATTAAGCATCTTCTATGTACCAAGCACTGCGATAAAGGTATTACACATATGATGTAATCAAACAAGTTAAAAATCTTAACCGACACGTACTGAGAATCTGGAAACATATATCCTACATGTCTGGTAAATTTTCCTGATTTTTTTCTTTCATAATACCTTTCCCCTAAGAAAAGATAAAAATAAATTTTATCAAGATATAATGAACATTTTAAGTACACAATTCAATGACCTTTGACCAATAGGTGAATCCACGGAACCACTCCAATGAAAATATAGAACATTTACATCATCTCTAGAAATTCCCTCATTCCCCTTGGCAATCAACTCTCTTCTATATCTGGCCCCAGGCAAGCACTGATGTATTATTATAGATGAGTTTTGCCTACTCTAGAGTTTCATATAAACGGACTCATACACTGTGTTTTCTTGGGTCTGGTTTCTCGCCCTCTGCATGTTGTTTTTAAGATTTATCCAGATTGTTTACATGTATTACTCATTATCCCTCCCTACCGTTGAACAATTTTTGTTGTAAGGCTATACCATATTTAGTTTATCTCTTCATATATTGATGACATTTGAGTTGTTTCCAGCTTGAGCTATTATGATAAAGCTGCTATAAATGCTCATGGACGAGACTTTGTGTGAATACACGTTTTTATTTCTCTTAGGTAAGTACCTAAAAATGGAATAGCTAAGTCATATTTAAGTATATGTCCTACTTTATGAGAAACTGCCAAACTGATTTGAGAATAGTATCATTTCATACTCCTAGAGTTTTACCTGCTCTATATCTTCACCAATACTTAGTATTGTCAGTCTTTTCATCCCAGCCTCTCCAGTGGATGCTTAGTCGTATCTCATTGTAATTTTAACTTCCATTTCCCCGACGACTAGCGACACTGAGCGTTTGTAGATGTGCTTATTGGTCATTCCTATATCCATATACTGTTTGTTGAAGTACTTTGGGTTGTTAGACTCTTTATAATTGAGCTGTAAGAGTTATTTATATTCTTGATACAAACTTTTCATTAGGTATGGGCACTGGGAAAACTTTCCCCCAGACAGTGGTTTATTTTTTCCGTTCCTTAATGGTTTCTTTCAAAGGGCAGACATTTGTAATTCTAATGAAATCCAGTTTATTACTTATTTTTTCTTTGTGGTGAGTTATTTGGGGTAAGGTCCAATAAGCCTTGATTTATTCTAAGTTTGTGAATGTTTTCTCCTATGTTTTATTTTATGAGTTTTATAATTTTAGTTTACCTGTAAGTCTATGACACATTTTGAGTTAATTTTTCTGTAGAGTATGAGGTACAAGCCAAATATTATTTTTTTCTATAGCTATCTAGTTTTTCTACTACAATTTGTTGAAAGGATTATATTTCCTATATTGACTTACCTGGGTGAATTTTCTAAAAACCAATTGACCATATGAGTGAGAGTCTGTCTCTGTATTCTCTATTCTGTTCTATTGATGTATATATCTCTCCTTATGGCAATACCAGGCTGATTGATTACTGCATCTTTAGAGTGAGTAAAACACTATGTCACTCCTTTTAAAAATTGTTTTATCTATTTTAGATTCTCCGACTTTCAATATTAATTTTTAAATCAGCTTGTCAAGTCTTATTTTAAAATAGCCTGCTTGGGGGCACCTGGTGGCTCAGTTGGTTACCCTGGTCATGATCTCATAGTTCCTAAGGTCAAAATCTGTGTAGGGCTCTGGGCTGACAGCACAGAGCATGCTTCGGATTATCTCTCTCCCTCTATCTCTGCCCCTACCCTACTCGCGCACATGCATGCTCTCTCTCATTCTCTCTCAAAATAAATAAACATAAATAAATAAATAAATAAATAAATAATAGCCTGCAGGGATTTTTACTGGAGATGCATTGAATCTACATGTTAACCTGAAAAGAATTGACAGTTTGACAATATTCAGTGTTCCAATCCATGAGCATGGTATATCTATGCTCCATTTATTTATCTTCTTTTTTGTAGCCCTGGCACTGTTTTATAGTTTTTAGTATATAGGTATTGCATATATTTTGCAAAACTTATTCCTAAGTATTTCATGCTTTTTGATGCTGTTGTAAAATCTTTTAAGATTTTCTCCCAATTATTGATTACTAGTACAAATATGCAAATACTTTTTGTGTATTGATTTTTTGTTGTATAATCTTTCTAAATTCAGTTATTTGTTCATAAAGCTTTTTGTAGAGTCCTTAGAATTTTTTATCTGATAACATTATCTGTGAATAAGAACTGTTTTATTTTTTTTTCTTTTCTTTTCAATCTATGTGTATTTTGCTTCTTTTACATGCATTAAAGTGACTAGGATCTTGTTTGTTGTTGAATAGAAGTGATGCGACTTAAATGTCCTTCTCTTATTCCCATTCTTCCAGAGAAGCATTCAGTCACAAGCCATAATATATAATGTTAGCTGTAGGATTTTTTTGTAGAGTAATTTGTGGACAATTTGTTCATGAATGCTTTTTTATTTCGTGAGATGTGGTTTTTCTCCTTATTCTGCTAATATGGCAAATTACATAGGTTGATTTTCAAATGTCATATTACCTTTGCATTTCTGTTTGTTCATACATACGTATCAAAAATTAAAAGCTGCTTTAAACTCACTGCTCATTGGTCAGCCTTGTCAACAGATGGGCTTCTATATAAGATGTGGATTGTTCACTGTGTTGAAGGATTCCCATATGTCAGTATTTGTATTTCTTTTCTCTTTGGCTGATCAGATTCCCCATAAAGGAATTTACTAGCACTTCCTCAAAGGTTAAGGCCTGTTTCCCACTAATTTGTTGCTTCATGAAGGAAGAGAATATCATTGTAGGGCATATGAATATGTTTCCTGTTTTATTCTCTAATGTCAGTTTTTTCTGCTGTCCTTCTGGCTCAACTTCTCCAGAGACCATACCTTCATTCTTCTATGACCTAGGAGAGGGATGTTGCCTATTGCGTGAGAAAGAAGAAGGGATCTGAAGGTCTGACTTCTTATACAATCTTGAGTCAATCATTCTGAGACCACTTACAGAAGTACCTGATCTTTTGAACTTCTGGAACTTTCTGGAGTTTCATGGTACAAAATAGTTTGCTTTCAGGATTCCCTGTATTTATAGCTTGGGTTTCAGTATTGCAGAATATCGTTGCTATACCTTGTTGCTAATATTGTTGTTGTTTCTCCTCCCTTTATCTTTGTGAATTTATGCCTTAAAACATTTTTTTCACTGTCTTTTAAAATAATTTGGAGAAGCAGCAGAAATTAATGAGGGAGTTCAATCTTTCAGAGAGTCCTGGCATCAGTTTTTAAAAATATTTTTAAATATTTTCATATTTGATGAGGAAACTGTGATGTTGTAAGACTAGAAAAACAATCGCAGACTTTTCCGTAAGACCTTGTAATCCACGTAAGTGGTTTTCTTTCTCTCAAAGGCAGTGGAGAGCATTGGGGGATTTTAAGTAGAAGAGTAATGTAATCAGAATTATGTTTGGAATATGAAAAAGCTGTTGAGAATAGTTAGGAATAAAGGCAGGGAGACTGGTTAAGAGGTTCTAGCAGCAAGAACAACCGAAGAGAAAGCTACGGCAATTTCCTCTTGGGCAGAGGCAGGGCATCATGGCCTAGAATCCTGACTTCTGCTTTCAAAGACTTCTTTCTATCATCCATCCTTCTTTCCTTCAATGAGGATGAATCCTACCAGGTATGCCTTCTAAATATCACTCCACTCTACCTTCTTTTCCTCTCCATACTAGACAGCCATCTATCTCCCCAGTGGCCTCAAGAGACATCATGCATCTTTCACTCTGCTGCCTGAACGGCTTCTCTAGAGCACAGGCTGATTCTGTGTTTCTTCAAATGAAAACTTTTCAATGGTTCCTCAAAGTTCAGAGGACAAAGTTTGAGATCCTCGGTCTAACATTTATTTTTATTGCATTTTGCAAAAGTATCCAGCAACTGTAGTGTACAGGAAATTTTCTTAAAGAAAAAAATAACTGATCCTTTATGATACACAGTTTGAAAAACACTGCTTTAGATAACCTTCTCTGTGTTGTTAAAACTTGTGAGGCACCAGCTTCCTAACCACATTGATCTGGCCTCCAATGCTTAGAAAGGCCTGGGAAGTAGTAGAATATTAGTGAGAGAAAGAAAAAAGAAAGGAACACTAACATCTGTCAAATATTTTCTGCCTTTGTGTGACTTTTCTGGTAGCTTTACATATGTAGCAAAGTAAAGAAACTATTTTAACTCCTGACATTAGAGTTTCTCTTAGGGATGACACTCTTTGCTTAGAGAAATACCTTGATGGATCACTTTTGATGGGCAATGTAAGGCCTCAAAACAGAGCATGCAATATAGATGAGCATGTAATTAGTGCTGAGGAAAAGGAAAATGGAGGTACCAAATAGCCTCACAGAAATTTGGAGCCCATGGAGAAAAGTGGCCAAAAAGAAATTCAAGATGGCAGAGCAACATGAAGATGCTATTTTAAGCCAAAAATCAAAATAGCTGATTGCTAAAGTTTTATTGTTTAAACTGCTATGATATTAGCCATTATATTCTAAGGCATTTTTAGTAAGGATGCACACTAATACATAGTATGAATGGTTTTGAGAGTATACCAAAGAAAGGTGTGTGTTTCATATTTAGTTAGTTTGAAACAGGAAGAAGATAATAGAAAAGAGATGAGATGAAAACGAGCAGAACTTGATGGAAACCAGAACTCATAGTCAAGAGTAAGTAGGAGAATGTAAATATGCCATCACCCAGAAGTCACACAAAGCTTGGGCAGGGCACAGCATATCCCACTGGACACGGGATACATATTGTGAACCAAAATTTAAAAATCTCTCAATGCATGGTGGCTTCATAACAAATTGCCACAAAATCAGAGGCTTACAACAACAAATATTTATTATTGGATCATTTTTACAGGTCAGGAATACAGGCAAACTTAGCTGGGTCCTCTGCCTCAAGGCCTCCCATATTTAGAGAGAGATGGGGAGGGAGAGAGGGATTTATGCTCAGGACTTGCCTTACACAATTGTGAGGGCTGGCAAGTCTGAAATCTGGCAGGCCGGATATTCACGCAAGAGTTGAAGTCTTGAATCCAAATTCAGCAGGACGATAGACTGCAAACTCAAGAAAGATCTCCACGTTGCAGTCTTGCGGAGAATTTCTTTTTCTTTGAGGAACCATAGTCTTCGCTCAGTTAAGGTCTTCGACTGAATGAGGTCCACCTACATTACAGAGAGTAGTATGCTTTATACAAATTCTTCAAATAAACTAAATGTTAACCGTTACTCAAAGTCTACCAATTTTTTTTTCAAAGTCTACCAATTTTGACGTTAATCCCATCTACAAATTACCTGCACCAAACCCCTCTAGATTGGTGTTTGACTAAACAACTAGGCATCATAGGCCAAGTAGACATACAACATTAGCTATCACAGGCTGCAGTCAAGATGTTGGCCAGGGCTGGGTCCCGTCTGAAAGCTTAATGAGGGAAGACTAGATCTTCTTCCAAGTTCATCGGTTATTGGTAGAATTCAATTCCTTGCATGCTGTTACATTAGTGGCCTAAGTTCTTTGCTGGCTATTGGCAGGGATTTGTCTTTGTTTTTTGCCACATGGACCTCTCCATTTGGTAGCTTGTTTCATCAAGGCCAAGGGAGAGAGTCTGTTAGCAAAATAGAAATCGTAATCTTATGTAACCTCGTCAAGGAAATGCTATCCCATGACTTTGCCACATTCTGTTGATGGCACACAAGTTGTTAAACCAGTCCACAACCAAGGGAGAGAATTATACAAGGGCCTGGACACCAGCAGGTGGGTGTCATCTTAGAGTCTGCTTGTCACAGTCTGTTTATCTCTGTTAACATTTGGATTTCAGGTAGACTATTTCATCAGAATTCTCTCAAACAGTTGCTGAAGTAAGCACTTTTATTCCCACTTCACACATTAAGGAATTAGAACAACATAACATATGAAGTAACAGGCAGAGGTGGCAATCAAGCCAGCATCTATTTGCTACCAAATGCTGCATCTTTCCCATTATACTGTAAGGGAAGTCAGCGAGGCATAAAAAATATCGGGAGTAAGCATCTCTGAGAACAACCTTCTTTTTCTGTTTCTAAGCGTTGAGATCCAATCCTGCAATCTGTGATGGTTTCCTTTTTTGATTCACTATAAATTTCTATTAGAAAGACTGATAGGCATTTCTATTTCTCAAATCTAGGTACTTCACAGACTCTTAACTTTTTCAGAAAGAGCTCTAAGACCAGAAGTGGAGTTTCTGGGATTTTTCTCAGAATTTCTTCTCATTCTTTATATTCCTGGGGTTTTTTCCAGGCTTATGATTTCTTATTATAATTTTTGGTGCCTCTTTGCATGGCAAGGATGAGCCTAATTTTTTGCTGTCCTCGTCATCTGACTCCAAAACTGGAGATATTCTCTTTGCCTGCAGATTTAATCTTACCTCATTCTTCAGGTTAAAACTCTGGATCTTATTTCAAGTTGTGCCCTTGGTCTTAAACTCTGGCTTCAAGATCTGCATTTATAGCTGATTCTCATACCTCAGTACCTGCCTGCCATCCCAGTTTCTCTAGGATTAGGATCACTACCTTGATCCCTTCAGGACTTCCAAGGGTGTGGAGTCACGATTCTGAACCCAGTACCTTGTAGCTAGGTCCTCTTTTCTACTTCCTGCTGACCCTCTTCTTCTTTTAGCCTGTAGTTATTATTTAAATGTAATTCATCCCAGAGAAGTAGAGGATATGGAGCCTTCTGACGCTCCTTCTGGGTTTGTAAGGGTGGGAAATGGCAATCATTTATATTGTTTATATTGTGAGGTCACTTGTTACAAACGTTGGACACAAATGAAGAAAGTTCCAGGCTAAGGGTGTGGGAAGAAGAGCAATTTGGAAGCAGAGGCCTTTCTGCAGGTCATTAATCATGAAGTAACCTGTGGCTATTCTGGAGGCAGCAATTTACCCAGACATCCATACAGCAGACTATCTCTCCCTCTTACACAAGCTTCTTCCATTGACTCCCATTTCACAGAATATGGAATCCAATGCCTAGGCTTGTATTCAAGGGTTTCCCTGGCCTTATGGCAAGCAGTTTTTCCAATCTTACTTCCATGTTCTGTGCATGACAAGCCTTTCCCCCTCCTCGTGTACAATAGTCTTCCCTTAATTATTCACCTGTTAAACTTGATAGAACATCTTTCCATTCAGGTCCATAAACACCGTATTCCTAGATAGCACTTCCTGTTCCTTACTAGAATCCCAGTGAAATTCTCTTTTATCTATGATCCTCAGTGCACTGTTTATATCCACTGAAGCACATCTTTCATTCTATCAGGTGATTTGACTCATTACTTACATGCCTTTCTTTTCTTATTAGCCCAGAACACTTTTATTATTTTTTTTAATTTTTTAATGTTTATTTATTTTTGAGAGAGAGACAGACAGACAGAACGTGAGCAAGGGAGGGGCAGAGAGAGAGGGAGACACAGAATCCGAAGCAGGCTCCAGGCTCTGGGCTGTCAGCACAGAGCCCGACGCAGGGCTTAAACCCACGAGCCGTGAGATCATGACCCGAGCTGAAGTCACACATTTAACCAACTGAGCCACCCGGGCGCCCCCAGAACACTTTTTAAATAGTTAACTTTGTATTCTTAATTTCATTCCCACCCTCAAATTCTATCACAATGTCCTGAGCGAGGCACGGTGATAAAATGAGGTTGAGGATAGGAGATAAATTTGGGAATCAGACACACCTAAATTTGGAAATAGGTTCTGGAAGTTACTGTGTGATTGGAAAAGTTGTTTAGCCCTCAAGTCTTGGTTTCTTCATCTGTCAGATGAGAATAGCATTGCCTGCCTCCAACATTTGAGGTAAGAACACAGTAGTATTAACTCTATAGAAAGATCGGTGCAACGTAGGGTATACAGCACTGTTTCTTCTCCAAATTTCCCGTTTTCACAACCCAGAGCTCACTCCCCATCCAACCTCCCCTCTCACCTCCTCTTGCTACTTACACCCCTACTATTAATAAATGTTTATGAAATTGGAATGAGTCCTCTGTCATTGACCTGCTTGAATCAGGAAGCAAATGACTCACAGGTTTTAAACAATCTATTGACTTTGCTCTCTGCAGACTTTCGGTTGTTTGGTGCTTTGCATTCTTGCTTTTCTCTTCCTTCCTGCCCCGATTTGCTATAAATCCATCTTGTGTGCTCTCTTTCTGTTCTAAAATTTCATTTTCACCTTCAAGCTCTTTGTTTACATTGTGTCTCTCTTCTGCTGAAAGAGCGTGGCCTTGCGAAGCTGACATTCGTTTAATCTTCTGGCTTCTCAAAATCTGTATTTATGAGTTTCCTCATGTTCCCAGTGCTGGGGACTGCAGCACACATGCCAGAGCTTTCTGAGTAAGTGCTCCAACCTGAAAGGAGAGCTGTTCCAAGGTTATGTCACCCCCCACCATGGTGCTTCCTCATCGACAGCCAGGAAAAAGAAAAGTTTCCATGGAGATGAAACAGAAACGAGTCTGTCTGATCAATTCTGATTTTTATAAATAGGAATCCATTTTAAGTCTAAGTTTGTAGCCTGAGCTGCTGTCATAGTTAAAAGGAAAGTAGGAAGTTACCCAGTAAATTTCTAGCATGGACTATCTACCTACTTCAGTATAATAGAGAAGAGGTCCTTGCCCTAAGAGGGCTTAAAATTTAGTTGGGGAATGAAAAGTAATACACAAGAAGGAGAGGTTTATTAAAGCTAGGAATAGGAATAGCTAGTTTAATTAACACTTATTGACTTACTGCGTGAATAAATCAATACAGATTTCTATGGACTGAATGTGTTCCTCCCAGTATTCGTATGTCGAAGCCTTAGTCCCTGATGGAATAGTATTTGGCGATGGGGTCTTCAGTCCTAAGAGAGGAACCTTCATCCCTCTCTCTCTTTCTCTCTCTCCCTCTCTCTCCCCACTCCCCATAATGAGAGGACACAGCAGAAAGACAGCAAACCAGGAAAAAAGGTCCACACCAAACCCAACTATGCTGGCATCCTGATCTTGCAATTCCAGCCTCCAGAAGTGTGAAAAAAAAATTTGTGTTGTTCACGTCACCCAGTTTATGGTATTTGTTATATTAATCCAAGCTGAGATGATGATTGAGAAAAATGATTAAGTGAATGAATAAATGAAGGCTTGAGCTTTAACTCTTGTGCTTTAAAACCTAGACAGAGTTATTAATCCAAAGCAATTTAAGTCACCTTTAAATTATTTGCACTGGAACTCTGTAATTATATCATTAAGTCAGCAGTCTAGGCTATTTCAACAAACAAACTCTAAGTTACTACAATGGGCCAGACCATATAGTGAGTCCAAAAGGAAAGCAAGATGAATGAGATATTGTCCTTTCTCTAGAATAACAACAGAATTTTCCCATCACCATTTTATGGATTATTGCCAAGTATATCCTAAGTATAGTCCCAGAATAGACCAGTAGAATATCATTAGTTTTCAGTACACTAATAGATTGAATGGAAAATTTGTTGGGACTCGGGAATACTTGCTGCTTGATCTGTAAATATTATGCAGTATATCTATTTCATCATTTGGAGAGTTTTACCACTCCCTCTCTGGAAGTAATTTGACACTATCCATCCTCTGTTTTAGGTATGTGAAATATATGTTATGTTCCCAGCTAGACTTTAAATTTCTGGAGAGTAGGTCTATTTTTTATTTATCTAAGCATCCCCCACAGAGACTAGCCTAGCACCTGACATATGATAGGTTCTCAATTATATTGACTGAGTGGATAAGTGTAATATAAAATAAAAATATGTATTTGCTCAATATGGATTTGGGGACCTTGCCGTGTGGAATGGCAAATCTAAGCGATGGAGACATAACGATGAGTAAAACTGGTTCTTGGTTCTCCAGGACCTCTTAATCTGGTTGGGAACTCAGAATGCAAATCAGTAGTGATAATCCAGTGTGCTAAGTATCGCAGTGATGATAAACATTGGGAGGTCTATGAGCAGTTGGCAGGGATCGAGAGTTCTGAAAAGACGTAGGAAGAAAGGTGAACTGGAAGCTGGACCTAAAGAATGAATGAGTTTGCCAAGCACAGAAGTTAGGAAGAGAGTTCCTTCAACCGAAGGATAAGAGTTCATGGTAGTGGTGAAATAGAGCTCACTGTGCACAGAAGGAACAACACATACAAAGGTTCAGAGAAATGAGAATGTCCAACCCTGAGGTGGCCAGGGTAAGGATGTGTTATGGAAAATCATCACATAGGAGAATAGCAACATACACCAGGGTCAGATCATGAAAGCCTGTCATGCCACATAGTTTGAATTTCACCTCTTGAATAATAATAATAAGCCTCTAGTTTTCTTTAAGAGTAGTACCAAGATAGCCATTTTTTTTTGTCTTAGAAAGACAATTCTGACAAGCACAGGAAAAACGATCCTGAGGATCAAAGAAGGAAGGCAACATTTATTGAGTGATGACTATGTGCCAAGAAATTCATTAGAGGTTTTCACAGATATTATTGAAGTTTGCTTCATTTAATCCTAACAAAACAAGAGATAAGCATTAGTATGCTCCTTTAGCAGATTAAAAATCTGATGCCTAAAAATGGGAATGGGAATTGATTAGAAATTGAGAAACTACTTAAAATTCTAGGTGAGACCCAAAGTGGGTCAGTGCGAAACAATGGTGTTGGGCAGCACAGGTGGGGAGGGAAGGGGAAAGAGAAAACAACCTATTGGACAAGTATTTGGAAAACACAATTAATAGGATGGTCATTAGTTGGGTGTAGGCATGAGGAAGAGGACTAGTTAACGGTGAATGCAAACTCTGCAGAGTTGAAAACCTGGATCTCACATAACTACTGTGTTCAAATGGTTCTAAAGTCTTTCACATTTCCTCTCATACCTTTATCTTAAAATCCATATAGGTAGAAAAAAATTTCCCTCAATACGTAAGACAGAATTGTACAGCTTTGTGACTTTAATGTGTCTCCCAGGGAGTCAGCTATTGCGTGTGCCAAGGAAGATCCTAGATAACCAGTTTTAAAGACAATTTTACATCTTGTAACTCTCTTGTATAGGAGAATCCCTACTGTAAAGTATTCCGAGGAATTTGAAGGCAAACAAGTATATAAGTGCAAGGAATTGTATCCGATGTAAGACACCACCCAGACTCTTGGCAAGGCGAAATCACTTGGAAACAATTAGTGACTCAAGAGACTGATATCATAGAGGATCAAAGTGTTCACTGGGAAGTGATTTGGGAAGTGGAGAGGCCACCAGTGACTTCACAGCAAACCACGGAGCGATTGTGAAACTCAATGCATTTTGCAATGTTACACACAGAGGAGGAACGCTTCCAACTCCAGAGAAATCCTGCTGACATCCAAGAGGCCTCTTGTTTCCGTGTCCAAGGATCTCTAGTATCACATAGTCTCTCCTAGACTTCATTTGTGGTAGTCTACTCCCTATTTTGAGAGTTTCCTGAACAACTGACACGATTGACAAATTCAGTCAGGCGCATCCTCAACTATTTGTTTTACGGGGGAACCAAGAGTATAGGAGACAGATTAAAGTTGAGGTGATAAAAAACGATATAATATACCTTATCGACCCTTCCATGGTAGTTTGGACCACGTCCTCTGACCACTTTCCTCTGATGAAAGAAGAAATAAGAACAGAGGAGGTGAACGACACAGAAATTTACAAGGGGAGGAGACAGGCCAAAAAGCCCCTTTCCTATTTTGCAAACCTAAAGACTCCTAATTAATGTAGTTTCATAGCAGCTTACTTTTAATTTTACAGTTCTTAGCAAAATTTGTAGCCATAGTTTTTATAAGTATGGTCACCACTCATGATCCCTGAAATGCTTAATAATCCCTAAAATAATAGTGTCTAAGAAACTACATTGAGGGATGTGTATGTGCAAGCTTATGTACGTGTGTGTGTATGTGCATCTGTGCGTCTGTTTGTGTGTGAGAGCAACAATGGCTGCCAAGATGAGAAGATAACCTAAAATTCTCACATGGAGGCCTAGAACTTCATCTAGGTAGGAAGGTAAGTTTTATATAGTTCAAATATGATACTCAGGAAGAGAACCAGATCAATGAGCCAAAGTAATGGTAGTTATATATAAACTATCTCTATTTCCTTATGACATTATGTATCTATCATCTATCTATCTATCTATCTATCTATCATCCATCATCACCTATGATATAAGTAAACTATAGAAATAGAAGGTGGATTGGTGGCTACCAGGAATGAGAAGGAGTGGGTAATGGTGACTAACTGCTTAATGGGTATGGGGGTTTATTCTGGAGTAATAAAAATGTTTCAGAACCAAAGAGATGTGGTGGTCGCATAAGTTGTGAGTGTACTAAATGGCACTGAATTATTTTACTTTAAAGTGAGTAATTTATGTTATATGAATTAAACATCAACAAAAACACTTTTTTAAATGGATTTGAACATAATTTTAAAGACTCATATTATAATTGAATGTAGCCAACAATTAAAAACATAAGTATATTGATGGGGCACCTGGGTGGCTCAGTCAGTTGAGCATCCGACTTCGGCTCGGGTCATGATCTCACAGTTCATGGGTTCGAGCCCTGCGTCAGGCCCTGTGCTGACAGCTCGAAGCCTGGAGCCTGCTTTGGATTCTGTGTCTCCCTCTCTCTCTCTGCCCCTAACCCACTCACATTCTGTCTCTGTCTCTCTCAAAAATAAATAAACATTAAAAAAAATTTTTTTTTTTAAAATAAGTATATTGAGTCCTAGGGGATAGGTAAAATTATGCCACTATGACTGAATATTTTATTATACAGAAAAAAAATTGATATATAGTTAGTTCCTATTATTTTACCAACATAGCAGAATGGCTCTTCTTCTTCTGGGAATGGCCATACATGTAACAATGTTGCCATGGTTGTGATGGCAACAGGGGTTTTACCTAGCCCCTGTCCACAGTTGACTTGTTGAGGAGTGGGCACTTGTTCCAAGATGAAGTACTTAATCCTCATTCAGTCAAATTGTGGGTTAAAATTTCTATATCTTGGATTGTAAAATATAAAAGCGAAGGTTGGAAACCACTGGGTCAACTATTTTTCCCACTATGTAGACCAGAGAACCTGAGGAAAGAAGTTTGAAGGGAAAAAGGAATGAGGGAAACACACAAAGAAAAGCAAGAGGAGAGAAAAGGGGCTTCTATAACATTCATATTCCTCATTCCAGATGCATCTCTGAGATTGAATTCCACAATCCCTCTGTATCTTTTCAATACATAGTCTCTTTAACTTAAATTAGTAGGTTTCTTGTCCCTTGACGATGAATCATAACTATTACACAGTGAGGAAATGAATACTGCTTTATAGACGCAAATTCTTAATACCTTTGCATATTTTAAAGGCAATAATGTGGAGACAATTTTCTTTCGAAAATAAAACATGGAAATTTATATAGGATTTTCAAGTTTGTAAAAAAAATTAATGCAATATCTAATTTCATACCAATACTCCCCTGGAAGTAAATGTTATTATCACCCCTACTTTAAGGATTAGAGGACTGAGACCCAGAAATGTCAAATGGCTTGCCCAATTAGCAGCAGAACAGGAACTAAGACCAATTTTTTTCCTCTAAAAGCAAGCAATCTTTACTGAGCAGTCATTCTGAGGGTCTTGTATTGGCAGCCAGAAGAGGGAAGCAACTTGGGATGCTCCCCTTCCAGCATTCTCTCAAGTTGGACTTCTGCTCCCATGGCCCACAGACTCCTTCCTACTTTGTGGGACCAAGTAGAGTGAACCACGCTGCCTGGACCAGTGCTGGTGTCTCCTGTTCCTACAAGGGTTTGCTCCAGGGCTCCCTGGTTGTCATGAAGGACTCTCAGGTCAGCTGGCTTGACTGCTCCCTGGAATCCAAAAGATTCCAACCATCTTTAGCTTTCCCCCTGGGGCCATTCCCCCTCACCACAGCACAGATCGCCACAGACAAGTGATTTTAAGGAGGCAACATTCTACAGCTGAGGGAGCTGTGCGAGAGTTTTTGTGTTCTCTAACTAAAAAGGCTACTTTTGGAATTTGTTTATAAGGCTCACTGCAGAAGTGACCTAGGCTCCAAGGTATCAAACCCAGAACAGGCTTCGAGCAGATTTCTGGTACGAGTAGTAGATAAGGACAAGGTTCCAGATTATAGCAAAAACGTTCATAATGGGGAGTAGGTAGGGAGTGGGAATAGTGCCTAGACAGGATACCTGCGCTGTTTACTTTCTTTGCTAGGCTTACAGAAGGTCAGGTTGGTATGGGGCTCTTCAGTGTCAGGGACCCAGGATCTGTCTGTTTTGTAGCTTCAACATCTTCAACACATGGTCTCCACCTCATGGCTCAAGACGGCTGCCCAAGCAGAAGCATTATGTCTGCATTCCAGGCAGCAGGAAGGAGAAAGATGATATCCCTTTAAGGACATTGCCTGAAAGTTATATACTCATTTCCATCTACGGAAAAGGCACCGAAGCGTAGGCATGAAATCATAGGTAGCTGCAAAGAGGATAAAAAAAAAAGGCAGTCTTGATTCTGAGTAGACATGTGCCCAGCTAAAATTTGGAAGGTGCCTTAATAAGGAACAAAGGGATATTAGGTGGCACATAGCAAACTCTCCCCCAAGTGCGAAAGCTGCTGATGAAGTCATTAAGTGGCTGTGCATGCGTGGCCTTTGTGAAAATGCCAAGATAGAAAGTTCTGTTTCGTTAGAACACACATGTCCTTTTCTAAAGAGGCATCCTGGTATCCCAGCACCCTGGGGAAGATGAGAAAAGAGATGTCTGCAGAGCAATAGAGGACACGAGATGTAGCAATGAAGAATAAAAACAACATTGTTATAATAATTATGATAATGATGCCTCACATTTGCATAACGCTTCAGATTTCTAATATTTAACGCATTCTAGTTGAACCCCAAACTATGTTAAGAAGAATTTTTAGTAATAACCCAATTTTAGAGAGGAGAAAATGGAGAAGCAGGTAGGTTAATTGCTTCTGTAAAGTTGGATAAGCAGCGAATAAATCCTACTCCACGGCGCGAGCACTGTCATGAACTCCAATTCTCACATTCTTCGAGGAATGCAATGGCAACATAAGTGTGTAATTCCAGCTTCTATATATTCCTTCGTTTATTCGTCAGTACACGTTTACTGAGCGGCCCAAAGAATACAAAGGTAACAAAATAGCCCTGCATCCCAAGACTTGAGAATCTAATAGCAAAAGTGGCAAAGTTATGTATAATATTTATAGAGATTGTATACTTATATTTTATATGTGATATGTAATTTTATTTTATATGTAAATATATGTATATGTAATAATATATATTGTATATTGTATATTTATATAGTATAGTTTATATATTAAGGTATATACTATAAGTATGACTATGTATTATATATATACATAATTTATATATATAAAAACACAACATATTTGTGCTTTTATAAAGAATATATTCAAAATTCAGTTTTCCAATTTTCCTTTTCAAGCCTAAGATTCTATGCCAACAGAATTCAAAAGCTAGCCTGTACCGTAGAACTCCTGTCTTTCGCATTCAGGCTTCCTTTCTCTCTTAAAGCTTCCTCTCACCATGTTTTCCATTCCTTGTTGATGCAGTTCTCAGACGTTAAGGTCGCACAGCATCCCAGCGAAGTAACTATCGCTATACCTATTTTATAGAAAGAAAGCACAAGGCCAAGATGGAGAGAAAAGATGCTCAGGATAGAAGCAAATCTACACCAAACCAAAGTCTCCACGCTTTTAAGTAGGATCCTTGACAAAACTACAGAAACCTAATAATAAAAAATGTATTTATACACTCATTATAGTAACCATCGCTCTGTGTTCCTCTACACAATGCTCTGAACACAGCAAATTGCTCTACTTGCCTGGTACCAGGTTGAGAGCTCTCTACGTATCGGAAGGTAATAATAATCATAGTTAATATTTATTGACCACTTAGCAGAGGCCACGTGCTTTGTTAAATATTTGACGAGTGCCTCCTTTCATCTTTAGAACAATGCCGTGAGGCCAAGGATGATATTCCCTCATAGTGTATGAAATTACCAAGAGCCAGCCATATGCCTATATTCACTCAGCTCCTAAGAATCACACTTGGTCTGGGTCTCACAATCTAAGTTCCCAATCACTCGTCCTACTGTTGTAGCCCTCAGAGCAACTACGCAAGAATTTACAGGGAGGCAAATTGTTGATATTGCTTAAAATTTCATTCGTTTTGCTCTGCCCTAAAACAAGCAATAGTGTGCAAGTGTTGGACAACCATCTGTAAAAGTGGTGTCCATATGGTTTCTAAAAAATTTGCTTTCCGCCGTGTTATGAGTCTTCTGTAAAAAATGAACACATGGGCCTGGTCTGTTCTTTACCTTCCTGTACAGGGCCAATTCATCATTTTATGTTGGTACCAAGTGGTTCTATTCCACTATTTTATGTGGAATAGAAAGTCATAACAAAGCACTTGGACGTGTTTATTGTCTATTTTGTTTATTTGTTTTTGTGTACCTGCTGACTTACACCGCTGATATTAATATTTTAAAATATTCAGTGTTTTCCTGAGATTTTTTACCCCATATCTGGCTTTTTCTAAATTTGATTGATGTTGTTCTTTTTATGTCTCATATAATTTTCTTCTGGTCTTTTAGCTAGTTTCGAAATAGAAACCTACAGTTTTTATCTGTTTTGAAGATGTAATTTTCTGGTCTAATTTTATTGTCTATAGGGATTTTGTTATTGTTCTTCCACTTTTGTCTCACGATAGTTTGGAATTGGATATGCCCTCAATACTTTACTGTTGCTCAGTTTTATACAGAATTAACTTTCATGAACTTTTAGTAGGTAGTTCAGGGTAGCATGTTCAACTTCACCCCCTCTTTGACTTTTTCAGGTAGTGTTAACAAATATGGCAGCTTGTCTTCTGAGATTTCATGGCTCTTCTGCCCTGCCCTGCTTTTATTGGACCTTTTCTCCTTTCTCTGATTCTTCTCCAGTTCCATCTTGGTTCACCCACTAGAAGTTTCTTTTCAGTGTGGAGTCCTGTCCTGGAAAAGAGTCCTGGCTAGTGAGTTTTGAGAGTTTATAAGACCTAGAATGATCCAGCCCCTTAAACAGAAATTTGCACTCACCTACTACATGAATGGGAGAGATCACCCTAAGTCTTAGATGCTGCTTCCCAGTGGATGCCTACGGGTGCTTACCTTCTCCTGTTCTCTATGAGGTCAGACATGCCTTTATTTCCCTTTGTCGCTTCTAGGCAAATGCCAATACCATGCAGGTCTTTGGCTATATAGTTTTTCCTCACTTGTTGGTATTTTAAAGTTCATAAGAATATTTTCTTCTTATTTTCATCTGGTTTTGTTAGAAATATTACCCATGGGTTTTGGTTTTATTATCTCATTGTTCCCTCTCTTTTATTTTGAGATTCTGAGATATTCAAAATTCATACTGTGGTAATTACCAACTTCCGAGAATCCCCTGGGCATTTTATACTTATCTTCTTGTTAATAATTTCTACCTTAATCCCATTGTGATTTGGGGACATATTCTGTATAGTTTTATTTAGTTAATGTTTGCTTCCAGGGAAGCTCTGTGTGAGTCTTCTTATATTTCTAAAATCTAGCCAGTGCTTGCCATATACTGACATTCAATAAATATTTGTAGATCGTTATTTTTGTCTGTTTTTCTTTCATTATTCATCAAGAGTGCTTTGCATAGCTATTATATACCTGGTAGTAACATAGCCACTTTGGAGTTTGTCTTAGTCCTTTCAGACTGCTAATAACAAAATACCACAGACTGGGTAGAGAATAAACACAGAAATTTCTTTCCCACAGTTCTGGAGACTGGAATTTCCATATCAGGGTGCCATTATGGTCCAGTGAGGGCCCTCTTCTAGGTCATAGACTCTTCATTGTGTCCTCACTTGACAGAAGAGACTAGGTAGCTCCCTGGGATCTCCTTTATGAGGACACTAGACCCATTCATGAAGGCTCCACCCACATGACCTGACCAACTCCCACAGGCCCACCTCCTAACATCATTGCATTGGGAGTTAGGAACATGTGAACTTGGGGGACACACAAACATTTAGACTATAACAGAGGTACAAAGAAATGAAAGATATAGGTTTGTCCTAAGATACTTTACATCTTTAAATCAGAGACTTTTGTGATTGAAGACATTGTTAGAGTCACCCAGGTGTACTGAAACCATTAAACAATTGAAATCACAGAGCTTAGATAGAAGTACATTTTGACTCACAAGATGGTAACAGTAGTATTGTAGTGTGTTCTCAGTCTACTATGTGTAGAGGACTGTTCCGTGGCTACATATGGTGCTAGAAGAAAGAACTAGTAGTTGACTGCCTGGAATGTTTCCTGCCATGTATATGGGTCATGAGAGTGGCATAATTTATCTATATATTTGTATTCTGAGATCAAAATCTGTTTACATTGCATAAAGATAATACTATTGTTTCAAAAATGAAATTGAAGGTGAACATTGAGTTTGCAGGAAGCTTGGAACTTATACATAGTAGGGCCATCAACAAAATAGAACTTTCCGAAAATCTGAGTTCAAGCTTCTGAATTTCTACTTGTATACCCAACATTTAATGAGTACTTACCATATTTCCTACACTCTAGAGTTTTTCATATATTCAACTTATTTACTCTTCACAGCTTTATCAGTAAGTTGTTACTCATTTCATAATCTTGGGAAATCACCTAAATTCACAGAACCTCACCTCTTCACCTATATGGCATGGGTCACCAGTGCTACTCCACTGGGCTCACTCAAAGCTTTTGTGATGTAATGTATGTAAACACAGTCTATCGTCTGAAAGTAATATGCTATTATTATTTCCAGCCCATTGCACTGTGATAACTAACACACGGGGCGATATGACGTAGGGACTGAACGGCGTAGTATCGAGTACAACTTCTATACCAAAGGAAGATGTTGACAGCTGGCATATTGAGGCGAGAAATGGATTCACACAGCACAGTGGCTTTAGTCATGAATTAAAATGTGAGGAGGAGAGAAAACATGAAAATTGTGGAGTAAGACTAAACTATTTCCTGAAATACAGACAACGGTTATCTTTGTGAGACGAAAAAGTAAACATTAAGAATAACATAGAAGCATAACAGAATATAACGAATGTTTGTTGACATTTAAGATACAGCTGATTTCCATCACTGTCTTTTCTCGAAGAGTCACAATTATTCCTGTGCAGGTTTTGCTATCTTTTTTTGGCTACAACCTTCTTGAGGACAGGAACGAGCGCTTTTTCACTAAAATGACCCTTTTCATGTAGTGAAACAACATAGCAATTGGAGTAAGAGATGTGAGTTGAAATCTTCGCTCCACTCAATTCTTGCGTGACTTAGAAAATTTTTCTTATCCGTGAAGTGGAGACGATGAGCGTGAACAACCAAAAGCACAGGCCACGGTGAGGATAAAATGATGCCATAAATGGGACACAATCAACTGAAGTGCTATCCAAATATTCGTCATTGACACCACCATCATTGTCACCAAATTACCATCGCCTCACTACCATGACTATCAGTAGCCCAAACACTATGTCTTGCAAGGTGGGTCAGTGAATTTTTGCTGAATGAAGGGACAATGAAATAAAAGCATGAAAAATGACTAAGACAGGACAGACTAGAAGCAAATAAAGAACATAAATGATTCAGGGCTTCGGAATCTCATCGTACATAAGCAACTCAAGGCAGAAGATGGGTTAACAAGACTCAATTTTGTAGTTTGGCCTTGTGTGTAGTTTCTGACAGTAAAATGTAAATTTGGCTTGAATGGAACCCAAGTAAAGGCCAGTGGCCTTGTTTAGGACTGGGAAAAATCTTTTTCCTTTAAAAGGAACCTTTAAATACTTTGGCACTGAGAGAAAAGCCAAATTTTCAGTGAGTGGGAGCCAGCAAATGACCTTCAGAGCAGAATAAAGGAGGGAATCCAATCCCTTCTTTAATTAGGTCTGTTGTGGATGGACCCCACAGCCAGTTACCCTCTTTCAGACTCCTGGCATCTGTATCCAAATCAGACAGCATTTCCGGAAGTGAATTTTTACCACTGAGGTTGAGAATGTTACTTGACAAAGAAAAGAAGATCATCCAATTTCAGGAGGGTTGAAACCTCATGACACTTCCTGGCCCTTTTGGGAAACTTGTGTACATTAAAATCTTCTTAAAAATCAAGAATCACTTTTGCCCCGAAATAACATCATTTCTTAACCCTCTCCTCATAATTTTTGATGTTACAATCACTTATGCTTGAGGGTAAAGACATCAGCCTGAAGCGGGGAAAGCAGCCTGAAGCAGATGTGGAAAAAATTTGTAAGATTTAAAACTACACCCTGTTTTACATCTCTGGCTCTGTTGTACAGGGTCATCTCATGATGAGTGAAAGGAAGGAAAACCCACAAAGCCAACCTATTGGGTGGGTGGAGGAGAAGAAAAGAAGAAAGACGTTTTTAAAAACATTTTTTTTTGTTCAAACTGGAATCACTAGCTCAAGACAAAAAATAAAAATAAAAAAACAAAAAACCAAAAACCAAAAAAACCCTAAATTACAAATATTGTTAAGAGCTTGGATTTTTTTTCATGAACTAATTTGCATCAATGCAATTGCTTTTATGTATGCCCCTATGAGTATTTGAAATCATGTATAGGTTTTTATCGGTTTGGTTTCAAAAAAAAATGTTTTCTCATCACAAGAATGTGCAATCATTTATAATAAAGATATGAAGGATCCCAAACACTGAGGCCACCGGGCTGGCAATAGAGTAGAAAAAAATTAACAATTCTCCGCAGTCTCTTCATTTGACCTTTAAACTTAGTTTTATCATTTTTGCCTGAAGAACTCTGAATTCTCAAAACTCGTCTGAGCCCTTTACTCTGGGTAATGAGTAAGTATGAAAATGTCTTCCCAGGCCAGCTATGGGAGGGGAGTGGGTTATCGGTGTCTCTGATCATCCACATTTGTATGAATACTGAATGTCATCAAAAGGATGACTGGAAATTGATGGAAACATTCCAATACTGGTGATAAGTACATTGATTTTTATCCTGGAAAATATAAGAAAAAGGTCATCTAGAAGGCATCTACCTGTGAAAGTCCAGAGTTCCAAGAGAAACCAGGTAAGGTGCTCTCCTATTTTAAAAGCCAGCCCCACTTTTTTAATTTTTTTTTTCAACGTTTATTTATTTTTGGGACAGAGAGAGACAGAGCATGAACGGGGGAGGGGCAGAGAGAGAGGGAGACAACACAGAATCGGAAACAGGCTCCAGGCTCTGAGCCATCAGCCCAGAGCTTGACGCGGGGCTCGAACTCACGGACCGCGAGATCGTGACCTGGCTGAAGTCGGACGCTTAACTGACTGTGCCACCCAGGCGCCCCGAGCCAGCCCCACTTTTAAGAAGCAGACCAAGTGATTCTGATGCAGGCAGCTGTTTAGAAGACTATACTGTGAAAAACCCTCTTAATTGGGAAGAGACCAAATATTTCATTAATGAACATCTAGTACTTGCCTAACACTGATGGGTGCTTTACACACATTATCATCATTCCTTATAATAACCTTATGAATGAATAAGTATCATTATTCCAATTTGCAGGTAATAAGGAGAGCCCAAGAATATGGCCCAAGAATAAGTGACCTAAAAAAGAAGCAGAGGATTAAGGGTTGAGGTCCATGTTCTGTTGGCTATTTCTTTTCCTTCCCCAAAACTTCCTCCTTTGGCTCACATGTCAATCAATTCTGAGCATCAGGAAATTGCTCTTGGGACAGCAGGGTGACTCAGTTGATTGAGCGTCTGACTTTTGACTTCAGCTCAGGACCACACTCAGTAAAAGTATGGAGAAAAATGTCTCCTGGGTCCAACTTGGCTCTAACCAACAGCAGTGGGCCTCTCCAATTGAATTTTTAAAGAATTATTCATCATCATCTTTTTTTTTTTTTTTTGGTCTGAAAATTGGATATTTCTCACAAAAGAAAATTTTGGGGGTGTGTGTGGTTACAATCAGGTTTGTGGATAATGATTTGTGTTTTTATAAACCAATCCTGTTATTTCTTATGGCTCTACTGTCCTTAGGAAAGTTGGTGTGTTTTCCCCTTCCTTTATATCGGTTTTCCATTCTTTCTTATACCCAGATGCTAAAATTAGATTTAGGGCAGCATAATTATGCCATAATTACCATGATCATATTTTCCTGCCATTGAAAACAAGTACCAATTTTGATTTTCCCCCAAACTTCAACAGATGCTATCTTTCTATAGTGTCGTAAATTAGTGTCAGAGTGTATCTAAATGTAAAAGCCATTTTCCTGAACTCGTGAGGGTTGTGCCGAACACACTGCTTCACTGAAGGTAATTGTTTCCAAGAATTATCATTTTTTTCTATTGATAATTTTATTCCAGAGAGCTTAATTATTCTCTAATTACCTTGCAAACTGTCTTATTTTACTGTCCAGAAAGAAACTTAATATCTCTGCCAAAAAACTTTATTTTACAAACAAGACGCAGAGAATCAGGGAAGGAAAATGACTTGTTCAGGGTCACTCAGCAAGTCCGAAACAGAGTTGGGGTTAGATATTTTAATCCCCAAAAGCTTTTTATGATACCATACTGACTTAATCAGTTTTTTTTTAAATGTTTATTGATTTATTTCAAAAGAGAGAGAACGTGTGCTTGTGCGAGTGGGGGAGGGGCAGAGAGAGAGGGATAGAGAGAGAATTCCAAGCAGAATCTGTGCTGTCAGCATGGAGCCCGACGTGGGGCTTGACCTCACAAACCCCAAGATCATGACCTGAGCCAAAATCAAGAGTCAGACACTTCACCACTAACCCACCCAGGCATCCCCGACTTAATCAGATTTTAGTCTTGAAGACTAAGACTGGAATCTTAATTCTGGCTAGCTGTCTGGGCCTTACTGCTTTTGAGCAAAAGAAGATTAAGGATATGGGAAGGAGACCAAAGTTCACCGCTTCTGGACTAGAGCGAAGCACCTCATGTCTCAGTAAAACCTTGGGAGATAGGATGCTGCTGTTTACCTGGGATTGAGAGCATTCCTACTCTCTTCTCTAGCTGGTTCTTGGCTGAGAGGAACAACACTCTGACATTCATTCACTCCTTAAACACATAGTGACTGACAACCTTCCATATATAGTCCTTGGGGATGAAGGACAGGCGACACCATTTCCCCTCCAGCACCACTTCATCCCAAGAACATAAACTCCCACTCCAGTGATAGGTGGAGATATTATAAACCAACAGTTACCCTACAGGTTGGTACCATTTTTTGATCAGAGTTGATCGTGAGATTTATTTTTAGCCCTATTTCTCATTTTATCGTAAGGTAACTGTTTCTTTTTCTTGCTTTCCCAGAAACATTGCTTTACTCAATGAATTTTAATTTATTTTTTTTTCTTTTTTTTCTTTTTTTTCTTTTTTAACGTTTATTTATTTTTGAGACAGAGAGAGACAGAGCATGAATGGTGGAAGGGCAGGGAAAGAGGGAGACACAGAATTGGAAGCAGGCTCCAGGCTCTGAGCCATCAGCCCAGAGCCTGATGCGGGGCTCGAACTCACGGACCGCGAGATCGTGACCCGGGTGAAGTCGGATGCTTAACCGACTGAGCCACCCAGGTGCCCCTTAATTTATTTTTTAATTGAGTATTTTTTGAGCTGTGCGATCAATAAAGAACTGAATCAGGCAAGGTTCCTATCTTCAAAAACTTGCAATCTAGTAGAGTAAACGAAGTAAGTATATAATCATAATTCAGATTAGAGACTGAATATTTATCTTCAAAACTAAAGTATTAAGGCATTAAGATAAAGGTGGCATTTCGTTGATCTTTAAAAAATTTGGAGGTGAAGGGTCTTGATATCCCGTTAGGTGGGGAGAGGAATTAAGTGCAAAACGCAGTAAGAGGTGTAGGAGATGGCAGGTTAGAGAAAGGGAGAGTTTCTCCTTGGGCAGCTCATACATTGTAGGGGCCATCTTGGGATCAACAGAAGCCCACATACTATGCTGAAACAAAATCAAGATTAGACCAGAACTATATTCTGTCCCTTATTTCTCCTAATCACCATCATCACATGCAAGATCCTCACACATGCATAACACACACACGTACACACACACACACACACACACACACACACATGCACACACACACAGAATCATGCATATTTTCTACAGTTTTAAAGCAACTAAGTTCTTTAGAAAAGAATATGTGAGCCCTCTGCAAGTTCATGGATATATTCATGAGACAGAACAGAGGAAGAGTGGACTCCAAAGCAAAACATGTAGTCCCCTCCACTAACACTATTATTGGTTTGCTCATTGTGGATTCCCTGAACAAGGGTTATAGACCTCTAGACAATAGTCCCACTGGGATAAAATGTGATTCTCTGACTTTCTCTACTCAGATGGAAGCAAGAGAGAGACCCCCAAGGGACACAAAAGTAGAGGACTTAACATGGGTTAAAGACACATAGTTTCAAAATTTATCTGAATAAATAATTTCATGAAAGATTCACAGGAGGAAAGTGATATTTGTCAAACAGATCTTACATTTCAGATGCTTTAAAATATACGATCTCCACTTTCAGATGGAAAAATTCAGCCACATAGAAGTTATATAATTCTCATAGGTCAAATGCTGCTGATTGGAAAGTCTGAGATTCTGACTTACGACCATGTAAAAAACAACTCTTCGCGGAGACTATACCATGCTGGGATATTGGTAACTATTATCATTTACTGCATACTTAATTATCCCCAACATATATTACACATTTAATTGTAACAAAAGACAACTCTAATGGGCAGTATCATGCTCATGGTACAGACAAGGAAAAAAGAGAAAAAGGTAATAATAAAATTTACACACCTAATATTAGAGGTCATCAAGAGGAAGTGACCATCACTGGTCCCAGGGCAGTCAGAGGCTCCTCATCTATTCCCCTGTCCCTGGAATGTGCATTTGTCCACCGTTTCCACACTAAGAGCTGTTTCAAGGACACGGCCTTGAGAGAGTAAGATGTTATTGAGACCATCTGAATGCCGTTGAACTTTTAACAATCCGGTGGGTGGACGCAGGGAGCTACTTGGCTTGTGGCCAAGTCAAGCTCGTTTGTAAGTCCTCTTGCTTATTAAACCTGCCACCCACCTGCCTGGCGTGTTGGGCCTCTCGCATCAGTCTCTCCTTTCCTTCTGTATGGGGGTAGTTCCAGTTTCATTTAAGGAGCTCCCAGTGTTGCAAACCAACAGCTAAAAAGTAGATTTGGGATTGAGGCTCAAGTGTGTGTAAATCAAAACTTGTGTCCATGCCGCTAAATCGGTGTCCCATTATCCCTTTGAGATTCACCTAGAAAGAGCAAGCTTACCTTGATATCAAATGGCTTTTTGTGGTCCCTTCCAGGCCAGAGTGTTGAGACTCATCCGCTTCTTCTGGTTACTCAATGGTGCCCTAATCCCTTGGGCTCTTGCTCTTACACACCTTGCACACTGCGCTGCCACTGCGTATTTATACATGTGCCCAACCAGAGTATGCACTGCGACATATCCTGTTAGGGCCAGCCCTTAGTGACTGTCCATTTCCAGGGACCAGTGGGTTGCCTGGCACAGAGCAGGAACTTAAGAAGTTTGGTTGAATGTCTACTCTGAGGGAAAGGTCTTCCACAGGCAAGTCCTGGAGTGAAGGGCTGAGTTCATGCCTAAGTTCCTCAGTTAGTTCTGAGGTTCTGGGACAGCTTGGGACGGCTAAAAAGAGACCAGAAACCAGGACATCCAACACGAACTGCAGCGCCCAGTCATTCGATGACTATGTCACAACAGCATTTTCTCATTTCCTTCAGAAGAAGCATTTACAAACAGTATTCCAGACACATCACAGAGAGTGGTCACTCCTGTCTCTTCACAATAGAACTGTTCATTTGTGGCGATGGACAGCCTGGGCAGGAAAAGATGATCAGGACAGTCTGACCCAGAGGACAAGCCATCGATGGTGCTTCCTTTAGCAGCCACTTCCTAGCCTTCCTTTGCCAAAGGTAACCAAGAGTCAGAGTCACCAGATAATGACAAGGTTTGTTTGTTTTTCCCGTAGTCACAGACAAGATGCAGAAAAAAGCACAGTCAATGGCTTTACATTCCTTGAAAAATTGCTTGGTCAATCAGACACCGTACCGGACATATTGTTGGGCTGACACATTTAATTCCCCAAACACCCTATGTGGTAGGTCGCAGGGGTTGTTCCTGGTGTCTGTACCCAATGGCTGCTTGAAACATGTTTGTTGGATAAATGAGTGAGGTATATTCCAGCTTGGCTGAGCCAGATTACAATTAAAAAAAAAAAAAACAAAAAACACAGAACGTATGAGAGAGAAACCTCCTGGAGAGGGTATCTTAAGCCAAGATAATTCCGCACTGAATAGTTGTGCAAGAGTTACTAAGGCGCAAGAACAAAATTCTCTGCTCACAAATGTATGTGGACACTGCTTTGCACTCAATTCAGAGCAACAGCGAGAGAAATGCAAGGCTCAAGGGAGAAATGGAAATTAAGAATGTCTTAAACTGCTTTCCCCCATCCCCCCAAAATAGGTTAATACAGACACTGCATGGAGAAAGTGTGTCCACACATACATTGATGGGGACCTGTGCAAGGCAGAATTGACCAGAGAAAGAAATTGACCCAGGATGTGGTTGCATGTTCATGTCAAACTGCACAGAGCCCTCAACCGCAGCAGGAGACTGGAACTTTGTATGCCCACAGGAGTCAGTCGTTGTCCAGGCCAGGGATCCCTGGGGGGCATGGCCTTGAGTGAAGAAAACTTTGTTGCCAAGAAATAGTTTTAGCCAAAGGACAGCTGAAGACATGGGTATGCGGCACTACAGAAAGAATCCAGGAGGGAAACCAGAGTATCCTCCAGAAAGACATGATGTATGTACAGGTGGATTTCCTTCTGAAATAGGCGGATGCAGAGTGCCAAACTGTAGGTAAGAGATTTCTCTCAACTGAGTTTAAATTTATAAGTCATAAATTCCAGCAACCTGGCGTCAACTGACTGGCATTCTGATGGGGACCCTACCAAGGTTTTCTCTTTCATTCACATATCATTGAGCCTCTGCTATGTTTTTTGGCGACGGTAAATAGTATGTTCCGGGAACATAGTTTTGCCAGTGATAATTGCTTTAGGGGGCCAGAGATGAGCTTGTTTTCCAAATTTTCTGTGTGTGGGCCAGGGAACATCTGTATGTACTGACACAAAGGGCTGCACAATATTTTTCTGAGTGATAATCTTGTGTATACTTTTAACTCTTTAGGCTCTTTGAAAATCAAGGAGGGGACTTTCATTTCCTGGAAGATGGAATAGATATACTTTTCCTATCATTTCTGATAAGTGTGGTTAAACCCTGAACAGTGTGTATAAAATAAACATAGACTCTGAATGTGGGAGAGAAAAAGGCAAACCAGCTAGGAACACAGGGTCCTGGAATGAAAAGGCAGTAAGTGCCTTGGGATTTGTTTGTTTTCAATCACATATCCCAGCCTTGGGGCCAGATAACCCAGCAAATTAGAAACATCAATGGGTACAGATGAAAAATCAGCCCCAATAGAAGGCTGCTCTGTCTAGTTAAAGGATGAAGAAATGGTCAGCTTAACAAGACAGAACACTTTTAGACGACAGCCACTCCACTCCATCCAGGCAAAACATAAAATATTTCCCCCCACGCTCAAGCTAGCAAATTTGAGTGGTGAGCCTAGATTTCCACCCTCATGAGGCTGTAACAAAATGCTCCAACACTCCTGCTGATGTAGTGTCAGAGGCCAAGTGAGGAGCCTGTACTCTCTCCCATGTTGGCCAATAACAAGGCCCTAGTCACCTACACTTCTACCTTGACACAATAAGGTACCCTTCCCTTCCTCACTGGGGTGGTATTGGAGACCTAATGAAGTCAGGACTTTTACTATCACAGAATAGTAATGAGGTCATCCCCACCACAGTGTCACTGGAGACCCCCTAGGCGCCACGTTTCCCACCATGGTCCAGCAGCAACAAGAAACCTCCCTTTGGGGGTCAACAGATGCCAAGTGGAGAACCTGGACTTCTGCTTCCACCTGGAGTAATGAAGGAGCAGCACCTCTTCCCCTGCCAGAGCAGTACCAGAGGATCTGAGACCCAACATAGAAAAGACGCCAATCCTCCCAAGTTGGTATGCACATTTCACGTAATTCCTACCAAAATCCCAGTAAGACTTTTTTTTATACATATAGAAAAGATTGCCCTACAATTTATAGGCAAAGGCAAAGGCAAAGGCACCAAAATAGTTAAAGCAATCTTGAAGAAGCATAAAGTAGAAGGGATAAACCTGATCTTAAGATTTCTTATATAGCTGCAATAATCAAGAATGTATGTTGCTGGCTAAAAGACAGCCCAATGGAAAAGAATGGAAAACTCAGAAAGAGACCAACATGGGGGTATGTAGGTGGCTCAGTGGTTAAGCATCCAAGTCTTGGTTTCAGCTCAGTCATGATCTCAAGGTTCATGAAATCGAGCCCTGTGTGGAGCTTGCTTAAGATTCCCTCTCTCTCTCTTTTCTCTCTCTCTTCTCTCTCCCTCTCCCTCAACCCCTTTCCTGCTCATGCATGTTCTCTCTCTCTCAAAAAATAAAAAATAAAGAAAAATACCAGGACAGATATGGCCAACAGAATTTTGACAAAAAATGCCAAGGCAAACATAGGCATCTCAACAAACTGTGCATGGGCCACTGGCCATTCACAGGCAAAACATAAACCTCTACCTAAGTCTTACATCTTGTGGACGTTTAACTCAAAATGGATCACCAACTTAAATATAAAGCATTTGACTCTAATACTTCTAGAAGAAAATAGAATAGAGTCATCAGGATATAGTGCTAGGCAAAGGGTTCTTAGATTTGAAACCCAAAGCAATGTTTATTTTAAAATGGATAAATTGGACTTCACCAATATTTAAGACTTCTCTTTTGCCAAAGGACAGTGTTAAGAGTATGGAAAGAAAAGCTACAAAGTGGGGTAAAATGTTTTCAAACCATATATTATACGGCTAGTATTTAGACTATATATAATATTACATGTATATTTTAAATACATGTAATCTCGTGTATATATATCTATATATACATATATAGATATAGATATATATTTTACATATACTTATCTAGAAGATATATATATGTATACATATATACATATATGTATGTATATATGTATATGTATGTATATACATGTATATGTATGTATATATGTGTATATGTATATGTATATATGTATATATATACATATATGTATGTATACATATATATATGTATACATATATATATATATATAAACCCAACAATAAAACTCCAAACAATGCAATTAGAAAATGAACAAAATACTTGAGAGGGCATTTCACTGACGTGGATATATGGATGGCAAATAAGCATATGAAAAGGTGTTCAATATAATTTGCCATTGGAAAAATGTAGATTAAAATCACTATGAGATGGGGGCACCTTGGTAACCCAGTATTGAGTGTCCAGCCTTGATTTTGGCTCAGGTCATGATCCCAGGGTCATGGGATCGAGCCCTGTGTCGGCCTCTGTGCTGAGGATGGAGCCTGCCTAATATTGCCTCTCTCTCCTTCTCTCTTCCTCTGCCCCTCTCCTCTACCCACGCTCTCTTTCTCTCTAAAATAAAAAAAAAAAGTCACTATGAGATATCTTCATACACTGATTAAAATGGCAGAAAAAAAGGATTAGCAACAACAACAAATGCTGGGAAAGATGCAGAGAAACTGGGGTATTCACACATTACTAGTGGGAACACAAAATGGTACAGCCAACTAGAAGCCAGTTTGGCGCTTTCTTAAGGACACTAAACATTGAAATCCTGTATGCCCCAGAAGTTGTATTCCTGGGCATTTGCTCCAGAGAAATGAGTATTTCTGTTTCCTGAACAACCTATACCCAATTGTTTATATCAACTGTAGCCAAAGTAATTTCATGAGGAGTGATTTCTTTACCACACTCCGACATTTCTATCTGTCTCTTTACTTCTCTCCCGATATGGGGTAACTTACCTGGTTGGAAAATTGAGAAAGACTAACCAGACGTTCAGGGCATTGGAATGAGAGCACTTATTTTTGCCGTCCACGGAAAGCACATTCCAGTGCCTCCCATTCCCCAGCAGTCTGCATTCAGAGGAGATTGTTCCCGTATCTACTGGTAGGATGTGGTAAGTGAGCTTGCCTACTTATAGCATTCCATGTTATGCTATAAGTAGGCATAATAAGTAGGTATACCGTAAGCCCACTTGCCTGTTGTCTCAAAGCAAGATTCTTCATATTGGCTTTGGTGAGTGACAGAGGTTTCAAAAACCCATCTGCCATTCAATATATTTCTCAATTTTTCAGAACACAGATAATTAAGAGAGGTGCTGTTTGTTTGGGGTTATTTAGGCTCCCAATATGTAAAATAAGCTTAAAATGCTGTATCAGTTTTCCAGAGATGCTATAACAAAATACTCCTGATTGGGTCGCACAAGCAACAGAAATTAATTTCTTAGAGTTCTGGAGGCTGGAATTCTAAGACGAAGATGTTGGCAGCTTTCACTTCTCCTGGGCCGTCTCTTTTTGGCGTGACAAAGAATTAGCTATCTTCTCTCTCTGACCTCATGTGGCTTTTTCTTTGTGACTCTTCCTCTTCTTATTAGGATACTAGTTATATTGGATTAGGGCCCCGGCCTCATGACCGAATTTAACCCTAATTATTTCTTTAAAGGTTTTGTCTCCAAATGTAGCATTTTGGAGGCTAGGACTTCAACATATGAATTTGAAGGAAACATAGTTCAGTCTATAACAAACACCTATTAAAAAGCAGAGTTAGGGGCACCTGAGTGGCCCAAGCATCTGACTTTTGACCTCAGTTCAGGTCATGATCTAACTGTTTGTGAGATCGAGCCCCACATCAGGCTCCCTGATGTTTGCTTGGGATTCTCTCTCTCCCTCTCTGCCCTTCACCCACTCGCATGGGTGCTGAGAGCACAAGCTCTCTCTCAAAATAAATAAATGAACTTTAAAAAAACAGACTAAAAATAGATTTTGATTTTTATTTTTTACATAGATTTTTAATAGAAAATTAGTGCAGAGTTATTGACAGAAGATACACTTAAACATTAAGAGAGAATTTGAAAAATAAAAAGCATAGAAAAATTTAACTCAACCAGCAACGAAAAAGATTAACTTCCTAGTAATATGTAATAGATAGTGACTGAATATAGTAACAGAATAAAACAAATTAGGTATTAATTTATTTTTATTTTATTTTTTTAAAGTTTATTTTTAGAGAGACAGAGAGAGAGAGAGAGAGAAAGAGGCAGGGAGGGGCAGAGAGAAAGAGAGAGAGAGAATCCCAGGCAGGCTCTGTGCTGTTAAGACAGAACCCAACATGGGCTTGATCTCACGAACAGTAAGATCATGACCTGAGCTGAGATCAAGAGTTGGACGCTCAACCTTCTGAGCTACCCAGGCGCCCTAATAACAGGGATAAGGAGGGATATGGCTTAGTGATAAAAGGAAATAAACCACCAAGAACGTATAATAACCATGAATTCACATGTGGCAACACAGTCTCAAGACACACGTGGTGAAAGTTTTCAGAAGGCAAGTAGCAATTGACTAATACAGCCAATAATTGATCATAGTCGATTTTTGACTCACTTATCTCAGAATTGAATATCTAAGGCAGTCCAAAATTTGGTAAGAAGTATAGAAAAATTAGCCTAATTAAACCATATCGTCTAGTATCCAGAATGCTTAACCTTAAATGCATGGGAAATTATAAAGGTTTAAAAGTCACCCAAACAATTTTGAAGAAAAATAAGGTTGAAAAGATTGGGTTGGATTAGCTTGCTGATACCAACAGTCACCATATGAGAAGGCTATACTTCCTTAAACCTCAGTGGAAAAAAATGGAATTGTCAACAGATGGTTTGAGGCATGCTCCTATCTATATTTTAAGCAGTGAAATTAAATATCTTTCTTACATATTACCTCCAAACAAATTTCCCGCTTATGAAAGATCTATGGGTATTATTTTAAACCTGTAGACGAAAGTATAAAGAATATATTTATTACATTGGGCAAGACTGTTAGATTATGTTAGGAAAAATCACAAACCGTAAGTAAACAACAGACCGATAGGTTCGTTTACGTAAAAATAAAAATAAGCCACAAAATACATGGCGAATATATTTGTCACTAATCACTAAAATCAAGTGATTAACAGAGAAAAGATATTTATAAAAACCAGGAAAATGGATCGGTATATAGAATCCGTAAAACATCTCCAGGTCAATAATATCTCAATAAACTACAAACAGACAAGAAAAAAAAAAAAAAAACCAGTAAAGCATTTAAAAAGGAAATTCACAGATGAGGAGAGGCGCCTGGGTGGCTCAGTCGGTTAAGCGTCCGACTTCAGCTCAGGTCACGATCTTGCGGTCCGTGAGTTCGAGCTTCGCGTCGGGCTCTGGGCTGATGGCTAGGAGCCTGGAGCCTGCTTCCGGTTCTGTGTCTCCCTCTCTCTCTGCCCTTCCCCCGTTCATGCTCTGTCTCTCTCTGTCTCAAAAATAAATAAACGTTAAAAAAAAATTTAAAAAAAAAAAAGGAAATTCACAGATGAGGAAACCCACATGCCCAATTAAAGACAAAAATATGCAAACTGTCACTAGCAAGTGGATAAATGAACATTATTAAAAAAATGAGATACTGGCCATCAATCAGGAAAGAATAAATTACTGAGAAAAACAGAGGCAAAGATCTTATACTGATGATGGCAGTGAAAATTGGGGTTAACTACCTTGGAGAGTAATCAATATTTGAAAACCAGTGTTGATGCACAAATCTGACCTGGCTAATCATCTTATGTTTAGATATCTGTCCCAATGAAATTCTTCCCTCTGTATCAGAAGATTCTCAGGAGACAATTATTCGTGGGTTTCCTGGGTTTCTGCACATCTTTCAAGCAAAGGCACTAAGTGTCCTTCCACTTCAAATGAACTTTTCGAGGATGTTTGTAAGGTGAACAGGCTTGGAAGAAAGAGATCGTGTCTGCAGAGGGCAGGCTTGCTTACTGTCCAGCACAACAGAAGTAATGTCTCCCTGGAGCAAGATCAGGCACGTTTGCTCACAGTGCGTTCTAGAAACTTCAGGTTCCCTAAGCTCAGTGTTCCTCAGCTATGATGCAAATCCAGTGTGTGCATAGTCTGCACCTGAGCCCCCGCAGTGGCCGAGAGACAGCAGAAGTGAGAGACAAGGGAAATTGGTGCAAATATGCTAATTCTTACAATGCTCACCATGCCATGAGCAACAAAGCCATTTGCCTCTGCTACAAGCACCTCGCGTTTTTTTACCAGAATTCACAAAACCGTGACAGACCAAACTGTTGGCTTACAAATAGGGTAAAATTCCAGACTTTTAACAGACCTCATAGCAGTTTCTAGTCATAAAAAGGTTGGAATCAAGTTGAGTGTGTCACAATGGGGAGATGTGTTTTAAAGTTGTGAAACAGTGAATTACCCAGTGAACGTGATGGATGATGCCTCCTCACATAAGATTGTTATTTTTATAGGTCAAAGTTGTTGGCAATCTTATGCAGTTCGACTTCATATTTGGATCCATATAAATAGATCTCAAAAACATAAAATTTAATTTTGAACTTCGATTTGTCCCCTAAAAACAGTATATGCAAAGTTTAAGATGGAACCATGCTCCTTCTATTCTCGCTGATGGAGTAAAAATTTTCTACCGAACTGTGCGAGGAGAGACCCTGATTTCACCCGACTTGGCTGAACAATGAGGAAAATAGGGTGACTAGCAGGGAGAGTTCAACTGTATCTACAGAATTCTGGTTCTAAAACCAATAAGGAGAGAAGCAGGGACACCTGGGTGGCTGGTTGAGCGTCCGACTCTTGATTTTGGCTCAGGTCATAATCTCATGGTTCGTGAGTTGGAGCCCCGTGTGGGGCTCTATGCTGACAGTGTGGAGCCTGCTTGGGATTCTTTTTCTTTCCTCCTCTTTCTGCCCCTCCCCAGCTCATGTGCTCTGTCTCTGACTCTCTCTCAAAATAAACAAATAAACTTAAAAAAAAAAGATGAGAAGCAAAATATAACATGCTAAATAGTTTGGCTGGTACATGTTTATAACTTGGGTGGTTACCATATAACTCCCTGAATTTCTCTTTATATAGTGTGTGTCTATTATTTCCCAATGAAAACACAAGACTAAAGTGAATGTTCAGAGGCTCAAGGGGACAGCCACAACTTAAAAACGAGTCCTCTTGAACAGGCTTTCCAAATCTCCAGAAACAGTGTGAGATCTCAGTTCTCTCATTTTCTCAGAAGGCCTATCTTGGTTTACAGGACAGTTTTTTTCTTCTAGAAAACACATTATGAGTCACTCAGAGGAGTATGGGCCTACCCTAAAATTTTCACCATGTGTCATTAAATGTCATATAGTTCAACTGCAGGAAATTTTTTTCTCATAATGAGAAATGCAAAGCCTGGGCTGATTTCAAGTTTTTATTTTTTTAATCCTGAAAAAAAACATTAATGAGTTTATACAGATAAAAAACATCTTACAATACAGTGACCCTGTCTCTGCTAATTATCTTTTCAGCTACTAGATTAGTATTTTTACTTTTTTTTTTTTTCAGTTTTGCAATACCTATTTCTGGAAAGGGTTGGAGGTACCCAAGTAAAATAAAAGCAAAAATTATAAATGCTTAGAGCTCAAAGGGATTTTTATATTTTATTTTTCATTTTGTAGATGAAAATACCTAGATGTCTTTGCCTAGTGGCCATGCCCCCATTTGAACCCACATCTTCTAACACATCAAACAATATTAATTTTAATATACAAGGCTAGACTAAGAATTACAGTTAACATTTCTTGAGTGTTTCTTGTATGTAAGGCCCTGTTCTAAGCCTTTCCTTGTATTATCTCATTTCATTTCACACATTCTTGGAGCTAAGTACTGTTATTTTTTCCATTTTACAGATGAGGAAACTAGGTACCAGGAAGATAAAGTACATTTCCCACCACCACACATGTAGGAACTAATAGAATAAGGATGTTAGCCCAAGCACTTTTATTGCAAAATTCACCCAACACTCTTAACTGTTCTTATGGATTAACTGAAAACAACATAGCCCTCAATAAGTATTCGTCTTATCTTCAACTTTCAATTTAGATGATCAATTTTTCTAGCATTACTAAACATGCAAGGGGGGTAGGTATTCTTTTCATTTTATAAAGCTAAAATATAAGACATAGAGTGGAAGAATAACTGGAATCTTGATCCTTGGGTGATAGGAATTATTATAACATCAGAAATAATATGCTCCGATTTTTAGAATCTCAGCATTCTGGGATGTTACAGTTACGTGCCTTTCCCGAGGGAGTGAGGTCAGGAGAGAGCTACAAAGTCACCTCAAGATTAAAGAATCATGGCCTTGGTTAGGGCTTGGCTGTTCTAATAAAATAGGGTGGGTCTCTCTTCATTAATATCACGCAGAACCCCATCCTGAGATATGAATTACCATCAAGGCTAACACCTAGAGAAGCTTTGACAGTGTGGCAGAAACTGGACCGAGGGCTTTATTTACATTGTTTCTACCTATTATTTGGCAAGCACACACGAGCCTCAAGTTTTGTTGGGTGCTGTTCCAAGAGCTTTACACGTACGGATGGTGTTGATTTCCACAAAAACTATATGAAGTTGATTCCACTGCTGCCCTCATTTGGTACGTGAAGAAGACCAAGTGGTGGAGACCAGGTTTTGACCCCTAGGTAGCCAGAGTTACTCTTAACCACCTCTAGACTGTCTTCTGTATTTATTATCAGCGTAGCACCACAGAAGGGGTACTCTTCTTTTCTCCTTGAGGAAACTGAGGGCTGGAAGGGCTAGGTAAATGGCTCAAGTCTTGTTTTTGCATAGCTGGAATGGAAACAAAGACATTTTAAGCCCTACATTTGACCACCATGATTTTACTTAGCACATTGTGTTTATCGGTGCTTCTCTCTCCTTCCTCCTTTCTCTCTCCCTCATGCCTTCCTCTCTCTCTCGTTTTTATACAATAGAAAACACAGCCTATAAGAGTTTGCACTACCTTCTGCCACCTGGAGTGATGCCTCCAGCTTTGTCATTTTATAATCCTGCTGGAATATTAATCAACCTGTCACTTTAGTTATGTTTGTACTTCTCTTGCCTAACTTTTTATTATTAGTTACGAAAAACACCTTTGCAATTTATATCACTCTCCAAAAGTAGCTTAGAATGCCCTGTGTGTCTGGAATGGAGACTGGATTGGCTTATCTCTAAAGAGAAAAAGCCACCAGAGACGTGGGCTGAAAAGAAGGTCACACCATGTCATGCCAATCCTTCCTCCTGATGCTTTCAAAATATCATACAGTGGTAATTGGCACAGAGTCTAACTCTGATGCTGGAGATTCCCATAAAAGGTGATGTGATTTGGAAATTTTTCCAGTTCTAAGTTCTGGTTCTGGCACGGTATCATACCCACTAGCTTAGTGACTTCCATGAGTTATTAACCCTCTATTTTCCCATCTTTAAAATGGGAGGGGGTAGGGAGGTGAATGCTGCATAGTTCATAACTATCTTATAAGGATTAGAGATGAAGTTTCGGCTGTATAGCAGGAACGTGTCTCAACTGAGTTCCTAAGATCATGCAGGTATTCAAGAAATGGTAGCTATATTTGTATGTGCAGCACCCACATTGCTGACTTTCCAGGCATTGAACGCAGCAGATTTTTATGTGGCATCTGATGTCTTCTCAACGTAGCCATTGACTTTAGGCATTGGCATGCTGGGCATTAATTCCTCACCAACTCAAGAAAATTTTGGTCATAAAATATTTCCATTTGACAAGTATTCTTTCAGAATATTAGCTTCTGGAAACACGCTGCCAAGGATTCATAAAACAACAGATCAACCCTTTACAAGGCACGTCTACAATGTGTATAACACAGGTGTCCCTGCTTACGTGTTCCGATTGGCTGCAGACCCTAAATTATGATTTCTTCCCTGGAGGGGAATCATATGAAGAAGAAAGTACAAGGTCAGAGATGATGCAATTCTGTTTCTCCAGGGATTGTCCCGACTGCTTGTTGCCAGGTCTCCCTCCTCTATTCCTGAGTTCACAGATTGCTGGCCAAGTATTCCGGGTGTAACACTAGGGAATAATAAGCATATTTACAGTCCTGATATTTCATAGTCATATCCCAACCCACGGGACCTTTCTCCGTGTGTCTGATCCAATTGCTTACTCACATCTGGTGACATGCCTTCTCTCACCCTCTTACCCAAGATTGGGAATGCAGTTCTGCCCGACTCAGAGGAAGGGATCTCTCCTACAAAAGATGGTGTGAGGACCCAGGCAGACTTCAGGGACTGCAGTCCACTTTCTTTTAAGTTCATGTCATACTTAGGTTCAGGAGAAGCTAGCAGGGCTTTCCCACCCTCTCTCTTTGGGTTACCAACGATTTCTGAAAATTGGAACCTAACCAAGCCAGTGTGAGTTCGAGGGAGCATTAAACCTTGGAAAAGGAAAGCTGTGATCGGCTGAAACACGCGAAGGCTTCGTGGCTTCATTATTTGGCTGTTAAGGAGTGGTTTTGACATCAAAATGTGACTTTTAACTCACATTTGGCAAAATGCCTTGACCACAGTGTTAGTGACAATAAAAGAGCTCAGAACAAAATGCTTAACCCGTTTGTTTAACAAACAGTTGGCCGAGACTTACCTTATGCTAAGTACGAGGGCTACATACGTGACTATTACAACGCAGTTCCTTCTCCACGTTATTCAAAAAGTCATGGAGACATAGATACATAAAGCCGTAGTTAAAAAATAAAACAGAAAGGGACAATTCATTCAGTTATCAGAACTTGAATTTCTTGTAAGGTAAAACGATGACTAGTGACTATAATTCTTACCTCAGGTGGTTTTAAATTAAGAAAACATATGAGTAAAGTGAGTGGCACAGGTAAGAGCCGACAACAAGTGAAAGATATCAAGATGATTATTAACGTTGTACTTCTTATAGATCCAATAACACACATATGTGTAGAAGATATATGGAGGGGCATATACGGAGGGGCACATATGGAGGGGCAGGACAGGGAGCATTTAACTCTACTTGGGATGAACTTCAAAAAGAGTGAACATAGTGTTTGGCAGGAAGAGAAGTTGGCAAAAGGTAATTTCAGGCACGTGGCGAATACTCAGTCATTGTTATTACTATTATTAAAGGAGGATGGTCTGTGATAAGTTTTGAAAGGTCAAATAAGGCCAAAGAGGGAAAGTGAGAAATCCAGACAGGAGAAAGAGTTTATACAAAGGACCGAGGCGCTACACTCCATTGTGCCGTCATGGAAGAAGAAATGCTTTAATATTGAGGGGGAATAAATTGTGAGTGAGATGGGACTGGAGAGGTAGGCAGGGCCACATCATAAAACATCTTGAATGCCGGGCTAAAGAGCTTATACCATATCCTACTGACTATGAGAAGTCACCTCATATATTGAACATTTTAGCGACATGACCAAGTTTGCATTTGAGAATTGTCACTTGCATAGAAATAAAGAAGAATGTTAGAGAGAAGCAAGAGGCAGAGAAAGTGAAGGGATATCTGATAAAGTTAAAATGACCAAGAACCTAACAATCTTATTTCTAGTTTGCACCCCATACGGAGCACAGCGTTTGCTCATTGAATGCAACATTATTTATAAGAGCAAAGAAGTTGAGCCCAATCCAAGATCAGTAGGATTGAATGTAAGAATGGTATATTCCAGTAAAAGAATTACTAGAACACTATGCATAAAAACGAATCCGTTAAATCTAGGTGTATTAGCAAGAGTCGATCTCAAATACACATGAGTCACCACCACCACCAGCCCCAACTTGAAGAATGTTAATTACAATCTGACGCCATTTATAAAAATTTCAGAAATAACGTTTATGGACGCAAATATACAAAGCAAATATACAGCACAAAGCCCAGAAGGGAAGTCACTAAATTCCCAATAGTTGTAAAGTGATGGGAGAGAGGAATGGCCACGAGACTGGAGAGGAAATCTATAGATGACTTCAGGTTTCTCTTGGCTGTTCCGTTTTTTCTTGGATGTTCTGTTTAAGGATCAGCCACATTTTAAAGCAAACACGACAATATAGTAACATTGGTGATTTTCAGTGTGTGGGGGCATGGGTTTTATTTTAAACTGGTTTCTGTGCTTGTAGAAAAAAATGTAAAATGAAATATGTGTTTAATTTGGTTGATGGTGTGTGTGTGTGTGTGTGTGTGTGTGTGTGTGGATGTGTGGGAGTATGTGAGTGGGTGTGTGAGAATGCATGAGTGAGTGTGTTCAGTGTGTGTGTGAGTGTGTGTAAGGCCCAAGGTCTCTGCTGTTAAGGGAATGTCTGAGAATGTGGAGGCTCCCCCCACCCCCCCATCAATCCCAAAGGCAGGAAATGGCTGAGTGAGAACAATAACATCAACTGGGGCCTGAAAACAGAGGGTGGGGGTTCGTACTTTGCTGCCAGTCTTTCACATGATACTGGGGCTCCTCATAGGTTTCAAATTGTAGAAATCAACGAAGACCTGTTAGTGCTATTAGCCCAGGAGGAGGAAGAGTCTTCAAGGGAGGGGAGCATGGGGGGTACGAGAGCTCAAAGAGCAGGAGTGAGTCAGCCTATGGTTTCAGGGAAATGGGACAACACCTTCATAACTCCAGGCAAATGATTTTGCTTCACCTCCTACATTCTGTCACCAACGGCCTTCAAATTGTTATTGTGGGAGGGATGGAAAATGCTATCTTCATAGTCATATTTTTTGTTGTTATTAAAACTACAGTCTGAGACCCTTATGGAGAGATAAATCGTGGTGAACAACGTAAGTTTCAAAAACATGAGGAAAATACCCTCCTAGGTAATTTGAACTCTCAAGTCATTTCAAGTCCGCAAACAGCAAACATTTTTTTCCCTTTGCCAAGTGTGTTTTGAACATTATTCTAGGCACTACGGAAAGTGCAAAATAAAAGGAAACACTCTCTTTGTATTCAAGAGAGCTTCAGACTACTGTGCAAGAGGCGTGTACTAAGGGCTATAGGATTAGTGCAAACCATGCTGTCCAGCGTGAGAAAATCACACAAGCATTACAAAACATGCTAAAGGATGTGTACGGGGTCTGCGTTTTTGCTGGGTCTTAAAAAGGCAGCAGAGTATCAGCAAGAGGAGGTCAAAAGAAAGAATACTTGGATACAGGAAGGCCATGAGAAAACCCAGAGGAAAGGGAGATGTGCTATTTGGAGTATACAAATTGTGCGATTCACCTCCACAACAATGTCTGAATTAAAAAGAGTGGAAGGGTAGAGATGGGAGACATGGAAGTAAGGTACAATCCATGTTGTGCAGGACACTGAATGTCAGGGTGAGGAATATGGGCTTTACACAACAGGCCATGGGAATTGATTCAGAAAAAAAAAAAATTCAAACGTGAGAGGCTTGGAGTACTCTTCTAATACTTTGGATCTTCTAGAAGCACCATATCCAGCTTCCCGTTATGCTCTTAGAAATCTCTAGCTTGAGAACAAGACCAAGGTAGCCCGCTGAATGATGCGAGACACAGGCTCCATCACTCCTATTGCTCTAGGTGACAGGATCCCAACGGCCAGACATGTAAGTGAGGCCATCCTAGATCACCGAGCCACAAAGTGACCTATCAGCCAACTGTAAACCCTTGATAAAGCCCATCAGAGATTATCAACGCCAATCCAGACCAGAACCACTCCACTAACCCACAGAATCACGAACTAAATAAATAGTTGCTTTAAGCTACTAGGTTTTGATGTGTTTAGTTACATGGCAATATGAATCTGGGCACAGTAAACCCTTATTCATCCAGGAACTACTGAAAATGACAGCAGGCCTTAGCATTAAGAGCCATAGATTATATTTAAAAATCGCTGCAAGTCTTACAGATGATAGAGCTGCACAGAAATTCCCTGAGTCCTTATCAAGTGTATTTCTGTATTCTAAGGGTGCTTCCCTAAAGCTCTTGGGAAATAGAACCTGTCCTGCTTCCTTTCCTTCCTTTTCTGATGATCCTATTCTCACTTATAGCCCATAGGGCATGTCATGTTCTCTAGCCAATGGTGGTAGCCAATGATGCCGATGATGAAAAAAAGGATAATGTGCAGAGAAGAGGTGACCTAGCAGACCCGTGGCATTGTGTCAGTCGATATTCTCGAATCCATAGAGCTGATGTGAGAATTACATCTGGCAATGTAAAACAAAAACTGTGCCTACCTACAAGGAGCTTTCAACCTACAGGGAGACACTGACGTACACATGGTGGTAAGTACCACACGAGAGAATCTTGTCTTATGAAATATCCAACTGCCCCGTGTCTCGCGTTGATCCATGACAGACTGGTGAGTGCCAACACTAATTCTTGCTGAGAAAGCCCCTAGTCTCTGCTCCAAGGGCACCAAGTTCAATCTTTAAATATAAGATTTTTTTACCATGCCCACATAGAAACTTAGACACACACACCACCCCCCCACACACACACGCACGCATACACGTAAGAAAGAATGAACAAATTCTAATGGGACATTAAAAGATGAACAAATCACACTTAGTCGTGAGGAGCAAGAAAGGTCTGAGATGTTTCCTAAACGTCTGTTCTCTTTTTCGATCCTGTCTCTCTGAATAGGAGTTTCTTCTTCTTCTAATGAGAGTTTTGGATTCTATAATTTTGTGGGTCCTACCAAACTGTACCATTTTATGTTCACTGCATAGGCAACTAATTGGCATCACAATTTTCAATGTTAGTGACTCAAAACTATTCCCCACAATCCTTCAGAGGTAATCCATTGTTCCATTCAAATAGTTGCTGAATTGCAATACATTTGCATCTTATTTATTACTTAGTAATGACACCAGTCCCATCCCTGTAAAGTTTATAAGAAAGGGCTTTCATCTTACAGTTGCAGTCAGGGTACCTAGTAGGAAAAACAAACCACAGTCAAAATGAAAAAAAAATGTACTTTCTGAAAATACTAGCAAAACAAGTGACAAATCAATTTCATAAAAGCTCAATGCTCTGCTATTTAATGTAGATGTGTGGTCTACAGATCTCTACACAGGACAGTGAGCCCTGTGGCCTGCTCTGTTAAATTTTGTGGGGTTCTTTTGTGCTTTTACCAAACGTTCTGCTTTTCCCTCCGTCACCCAGATAATTGCTCTTATCTGTCAAGTACATACAATTCTTAGGTGTTTATGCTTTATTGCACTTTTTCTATTTTAAATAACTTTCAAGCACATCTTCACATTCGATCATCACACAAAGCAGTGAAGGGTTTTTATAAATAAGAACACTGAACCCTTAGAATCCAAGTGACTAGCCCCAGTTTATACAGCAGATCAATGACAGATCTAGGGTGAAACCCTGACATCTCACCTTGAAACCAGTTTTTTTTCCCCACTACATAACAGAGTGGGGGAATTTTGGATACTTGTGTAGGCCTACTTCGATTTCAGAGACAACATCATTCACCAGTTTCATCGCTAGGACATTCAAATCATATTAAAAAAAAAAAAAAAGAAGCAGACCGATATGATGCCAGCCAGGCCACTTTGCTGCTCATCTCCCCATCTGTTGGACAGCTGGACAGGGGAACAGCTGCCAGTCAAGGCTGTTTTGCCTGGCACTGTCATATCTATTGGCACTCAAAGCCATATGCCAGCAGCTGGTGCCTGCTCTTGCTGAATAGACCTTGTTTGGGTAGTGTAAGGCCCCAGTTGTCATTAATGAAATCATCAACCTCAGTCTTCTTCATGAGGCAAGAGTGAAGGTCAGAGCGGGAGGGTAAATCAGACTCACCATTGAAAACGGTTCACTTCCAGGTTTGTGGAACCAGAACCTGGCTTTGTGTCAGACAGATGGGTGTATGAGTCCACATGCGCCACTTCTCAACTGTGTAACCCCCAGACAAATCCCTCTGTCTCACCCAGCTTCAAGTTCTCTACTCTGGAGATAGTGCCTACCCTGCAGAAGTGCCCTGAAGATGAAATGAGTATGCATGAAAGAGCCTTTGGACATCACAGTGAACTGATCATGAGCCACCTCAGTCTGGGGTGTGGTGTAATCTCCAGAAGAGAGTCTCTCGAGGCACTTGTTACCAAGTTTCAATTATGTGAAGGACTGGAATGTGTACTACTCCAGAGGGAAGAACTAAGACCACAGTTCCAGTCGTTGCAGAGAAATAAATTTCATTTCAAAATTAGAAGCAACTTTATAGAACCCAGAGCACCTAAGAGATGGACGGCAACGTGCCGCACCCGAGACTCCTGGGAAGGGGCTGAGTCAGCACCCACAGGGACATTACAGGAAGGAGTCCCTTGCTCCTGTCTTCTTTTATTCTGCTTTTCTTTCCTCTCTTCATCTCTGGCTCTTCTCTGTCCCAAATGTACTGTGTAGGGATGAAAGGGACGAATACATGTCCCATCCTAAAGGAACAATACATACGTTACAAGTCAGTACATAAGAAAAGACGCAAAAAGCGTGCTGTAGAATCCAGGAAGCATGAGAGGGAATAACAATCTGCAACTAGCCGTGCAGAAATAAATACGTGTCAAGCTATTGGGGAACAGTAATGTGAGTATCCCTCCCTAGGCTGAACCCCCTCGAAGTGGGAGAAATAACTTTTTTATCTTATGGGCAATAACTTTTGAAGTGTAATACCTTTGGTCTGTATGTGTTTGCTACAGCTGCTGTAACAAATATCACCCTAATTAATTTGTCATCACCATAACAAATACCTCAATAAGTTCTGGAGGCTAGAAGTCCAAGAGCAACGTGATGGCAGATTGGGTCCCCTGTGAGCGTTGTGAAGGAGAATCTGTTCCATGATTCTCTGTTAGTTACTCATGGCTTGCTGGAAGTCTTGGGCACTCCTTGGCCTGTAGAAGCATTCCCCTGATCTCTGCCTTCATCTTCACACACATTCTTCCAGTGTGTGTGGCTCTGTGCCTAGATGTCCCCTTTTTATAAGGATCCTTATCCTATTGGATTAGAGCCCACCTTAATGACCCGATCTTAACTCATTACATATACAGTGACCCTATTTTCAAGTAAGGTCACATTCTCAGGTTCTGGGGTTAGGACTCTAACACATGAATCTTGAAAGGACACAATCCAGTCCCAAACGTGGCCTTATATGTGGGAAATCTTCAGTAACATTTTCTGAAGGAATGCAGTTTGAAATCAGAGTGATCAAACCTCAGAGTTAGAAATAAATTGGTAAAACAAGTTCCGCCTCTCCCTGGCCTGGGTCCCCTCTGCAACTCCAGTGTTGCTCAGAATCCTCCAGCAATGCCCGTGAGAGGGAGAATCTGTGTTATCCACTTATTTCTGCCTCCAAGCTTCTTTTTTTTTTTTTTTAATTTTTTTTTAATGTTTATTTATTTTTGAGACAGAGAGAGACAGAGCATGAATGGGGGAGGGGCAGAGAGAGAGGGAGACACAGAATCGGAAGCAGGCTCCAGGCTCTGAGCCATCAGCCCAGAGCCTGACGCGGGGCTGGAACTCACGAACCGTGAGATCGTGACCTGAGCTCTGAAGTCAGACGTTCAACCGACTGAGCCACCCAGGCGCCCCTGCCTCCAAGCTTCTACAACTATGGGCAAGTGAGTAAAGAAAGCTGAGGAGGGAGGGCCCTGGAAGTATCCATGGCTGCTTAAAGAATTCGGATCCCTTTGCTTGCCAGGATATTATTAATTAATGACTATTGTTGAACTATCAAAAGCAAATTAATTAGGAAGTAACATATTCGATTATTGTTAAATATTAAGTATGAATAATATTAATGAGATAATAATTGTTAAATAAAATATAATTAATAATAATACTAATAATAATTAAAATTAGAAAGTTAAGGGGCGCCTGGGTGGCTCAGTCAGTTAAGCGTCCAACTTCGGCTCGGGTCATGATCTCACGGTCGGTGAGTTCAAGCCCCACGTCGGGCTCTCTGGTGACAGCTTGGAGCCTGGAGCCTGCTTTGGATTCTGTGTCTCCCTCTCTCTCTGACCCTCTCCGTTCATGCTCTGTCTCTCTCTGTCTCAAAAATAAACATTAAAAAAAATTTTTTTTTAATTAGAAAGTTAAAACGGTACTTATCATGTGTTCAAGTACTGTACTATTGAAGTGGTCGACGTGATTAGATAGAAAGCAGTTCACAGCAAAGGGGGTGTTACCATTGACCTCTATTTGCATACAGGAGGAACCAAGCCCTGAAGAGCTCAAGCCACTTGTCCAAGATCACACTGTGTGTAAGATGGTTCATGATTCAAAAGCCTCACCTTGTACGTCCTGTCATAGGCAGCCTATTCTCAACTCTTACTTTTCTTCACAATGAAATTCAAACAGAATAACCTGCTTACTGAGTCAGAGTAGGGGTGGAAGGTGCGTGAGGAAGATGCTTGTTTGTGCAACCATGTATAAAACCGATACATTTTAAAGAGAGAGGGAGGAAAGGGAGATGATTGGTAGAAGGCAGAATTCTTACCAGGTAACGTTTTAGGTAGGCAGGTGGGTGGCTGTTTATAGCCCACGTTCTTCAAATTATTTTTGGCTCTCGCCACCATTAAGTAATAATATGACAACAGAACAATTCAGAAAATTCTGTTTCCTAGAAAGGCACCTGGCCCTCCCTTCTGCGGGGGTGTGAGGAAGGGCTCCAGATGTGCTGAGGTTTGCCTGCTCTAGCATTCTTCTGTGGGTCTCACCACAGTCCCTGAAAAGGAAAACTATTTTAGGTGAATTAATTAAATGAAGGTGGTGTTGAAATTGTGTCTCTGGCTCTCTAGATTAATGCTGTCGCAGTGAGTAGAAATGCTGCGTACCAGGCTGGTTACCTCACAAACCCAATATGCCATTCTATTTCTGGACCGGAGAAAATAGCTCTGTGAGTCTAACTCAGTCAAGTAAGGGGGAAAGGGCTCAGAAGGCCAGCCGGTCTTCTTCTCCCTAGAGCACATCACCCGGAAATGTGCTACTCTTCAAGGAGGAACATGTTGAAATTAATCCATAAACACTCTCCCCATTTTTTCGCAGTCCTGATCCTGAGGTCGCCTACTTTGTAATCATGGTTCTCCATTTAGGAAGTGACATGGAGACGGTTGCAAATGGCCAGAACCCACTCTGTTCCACGTCCGCTTGAATATTTGTGTTCATTTGTCTGGTGGGATCTGAATAGGTGTTCCTGGAGAATTTCACATCTTACTAGATGTGAAATATATTCACCCATTACAACAAAACTATCAAGCATTATTCGTCCCACACTAGTGAAGGATACAGAGGTGAGGCATTGCGGGGGGGGGGGGGATGCAAAGTTTTTGGTTAGCAACTGAAAGCATTTAAGCAGAAACTGCATGGCCAACTCATTCATTCATTTATTCAACAAATAACTTTACACTGTGCTAGTGATGACGATGAGAAAAGTTGTAATATAGAGAGATCCCTGATTTCATAGTTTCTATAGTCTATCAGGGAAACAGAATAAAACATATCATCATACAGATTACCATATGTTTATAATTACAAAAAATATATTGTGAATTGAGAGCACGTACAAGAGAGATATTATGTGGTCTGAGTATCGGGAGAAGCCTCACTGAAGAAATAATATTTAGGCCAAGACATGACAGATGAGCAAGAGGTAGCTGGAAAGGAGGACTGGCAGATGGAATAGTAAGATGAGAATTAATTTCAAGTATTCTGGGTGAATGAGGATGCAAATCATTGAGAGGATACAAAGGAGGAGAAAGATGGTATGAGATGAGGCTGTGGAATTAGGGTGGGGCCAGAACATGCAAAGGTGGTCTATAGTCTAAGAATAATAGGAAGGCATTGGAAGGTTTTCATGAGGGGAGTTACAGGGCCAGAGGAGCATTCAAAACATCTGTCTTATCTGGACACTAAGAAGAAGAGGAACAAGAGAAGGACGAAGACCTGTTAGAAGATTCTAGAAAGAAGACCTGTTAGAAAATTCTGGAAAGTTCTTTCGGAAAAGATATGCTAGCTGGGACCAGGATTATGGCAGTGAAGATGTAAATAAGTGCTTGGATTAAAAAAAAAATATTTAGAAGGGGTCTGGCTTAGGTTTGAATGCTATTAGTTGTACACCTGAGGCTGAAGGAAATGTCCAGGGAGACTGAGGTAACAGACGTAAGTAAGTGTGAGGCCGGAGGTGACACTACTGAGATAGAAAATGCTAGAGGTGGAGAATACTTCTTGGGAAAAGGTTATGAGGTCAGTCTGAGATGTACACGGTTGCATTTATCTGTGCAACATCCAGTCTAAAATGTCAAGTCAGCGATTGGATATTAAGGTAGAGGTCTAGAACCTGGAAAAAAGCGATGTACATTGGAAGCTCCAGTCCAAAAGTCATAGTCTTTGAGGTGTTAATGATGCCACGGGCACAGAAAATGTGACCTAGGGAGAATGCCTAGATGGAGGTGACAAGATAGCCACAAGAAACCCTGAGGTTTTCAATATCTATTTAGTCAAGGAATCATAACTGGGGGAGAGTTTGAGAAATAGTGACCAAAGGTGCAGGTGGAAACAGGGGATTCTTGCACAAGGCAAGTCAAAGGCGGAACGTAGCTCCCAAAATTGCTCAGAGGTCGAGTACAGGTGAGTGCAGACATTGCAGGGAACTGGAGATTTGTCTCTCACTGGGAGCTTCAGGACAGTCATTGCAAAGATGTGACACAAGCAGGAGCCAGAATAAGGCAGGAGGGGACCAAACAGAGAAGCACACACTGAAAGCTCTGTAAATGTGGTGAGAAAGGAGGAAAGAGAGGCTGGTGGGAAATGATCCAGATGGCAGAGAGGGCATCTTTTCTACCATCAGCTGAACCAAACCGCCCCCAAGCACTTTTTAAACACACAAACTCCGCCAGAGTATCCCCCCGAGAAGTCAAGCAGGTCTAAATAGTCGTGTTTCTTAGTGTCTGCCTCCACAACCCATCACATTATAGATGTTACTAAATGTTGGTTGAAAGATCAAAGTTATAATTGTGGAGGACCTGCTAAGGGTTCATGAGATACCCACAGGAAATGAAAGAACTGTTTGAGTAGAGATCTAATAAGAATAAAGGCCAAGATCTTTGAAAACAAAAAATGTGATATCCTTGTGAACAGAATGACTAAGTGAGCAGAAAGCTGCAGAGCTCCTCGTAAGGGAATATACACTTATTGGCCAATGAAACCACCAGTGTAGATGTATACATATTGGACATGATTGATTTAGAAAGTATAATGGCCTAGCAGCCAGAAGCCCCTTTAGGGTTGTTGTTGTTTTTTTTTTTCAACAGTCAGTATTGGAATGATCTTTTCTCACACTTGAATGCTGTGAAATTAGTGTCAGCTCTCAAGATATGTAAGGAAGTGATTGAAAGCCAGACAGAGTAAAGACGAAAGTACCTTCCTTCTTGAGTTTCTCAAAAATATATTGGCTTGATTGCTTATCAATAACTGTCTGGTTACTGGTTTTAAAGCCTGATGTTAGAAAAACTTGAGAAATGTACTGAGGCTGATGCTTAATATTGGGGATATCCAAAGCCCACAAAGGTCACTCAGCCTAGTGTGTTTGAAACCAACCTTGAGGTTAAAATACCTAGAACTTAAAAACCATCAATAATAAGAGTTGTTGCATCCTGCAAACATGCAGTTCCATCCTGCTGGGTCCCTAAATTTGCTATTTGCCCTTTCTCATATTGATTTCTATAATAACAGTTAACATTTATTCAGGGCTTACTATATGCCAAACACTGAACATTTGTTATCTCTATGGAACCCTCAAAATACTTTCCGTTTTACAGAAGAAAAAACTAAGGACAAGACAACTTCATTAAGATCGCGTAGTTATGAAGTGGTTCAACTAGGATTTAAATTCAGACCAAGAACGGGGCACCTGGGTGGCTCATCCCCTTAAGCGTCTGACTGTTAATTTCGGCTCAGGTCATGATCTCACAGTTCATGAGATCGAGCCCTGCATCAGGCTCTGCACTGACAGTGGGATTCTCTCTCTCTCCTCTTTCTTCCCCTCCTCCACATGAACATGTGCTCTCTCCCTCTCTCTCAAAGTAAATAAGTAAACGTTTATAAATTCAAACCAAAAATAACAAAATATGCCAGAACATTCATTCTGCAGTGAATGCATTGACAAAAATAATGACCAGCTGCAAAGAGGCATCATCTCTATCAAAGCCAGCAACAAGTGCAGAGTGGGACAAGGACCCACACATAGATCCAAAGCTCCATCTTCTCAGAAGGGTTGAGAAAGCTCTCTGATTCATCCAGATGCCATCTTGGGAAGAAAATAGAGGAATGGGTGGAGATGTTGAAATATTAATAGTTTACTCCCAAAAGATTATTTTCAACTGCTAGGCATCTCGTTTGTATTGGAAAAACTGAGATGTCATCAGCTGGCAAGTCCTTTCTTCCCACCCTGAAGATTTGGGGTTCAGAACCCATCTTAGCTGAGTTACATTAAAATGAGAAACCTTCCATTTCTTTGCCTACCTGGAGTATAGTGTGAAATTGGTGATCCTGCCACATCGGGGGGTAGCAGGCTTTGGTTAGTTATCCCCAAACAACCCTAACTGGTACGGCTACTGATATCATCTCTCCAGCACAATCTCTTTGACAAAATTCTAGAAGTTTCTACAGTTTTCCATTTCTGCAGTTCCTCTATCCTACTGATGTCACATACAAGGGAAAGCTCCTCCAACACTTTAAGGTCACAGTGGTCATCTGGTGTCAACATTTTTGTGTGGTGCCCTGTCCTTGAACCTCCCAGAACAGGAAGCCCACAGGCACAAAATGAGGTGAGGAACCTTGTTGGGTGGTGGAGAGTGGTCTGAGATCACCTGATGTTTCCCCATGGTTCTTGAAAGGTTGCACTAGGGACAACGCATGGAGTTTGCAGATAGAGGGATTCAGGAAGTAGAGAGTCACAGTAATTACTTGAATCATTTATGAAAAACACTTTAAAGGATAACTTTCTTAACTTAATCATGGATTTATAGAATATCCATGTTTGGAGGAAATTTAGAGCTTGTGTGGTTTATCTCTACCAGACTGAGATTTATAGATGGGCACCCAAGGTGATAAGTGGCGTTAATTCAGGAATGGAACTTTTTGTCCAGGGAGCTCACTGTTCACTGGCGTTCATCCTCAGTTTTCCAATAATAGGTCTTACTCTCATATTTCCGAGATAACCCTTCACTCTTCAGGTACCGATTTGACTTCTATACAGTGAGCTTAAAACCTCTCATTTGTGTATTTGCTTATTGAAATTTCTCAGGATATTCTCTATTACTGGGCACTGGGAAAAGATTAAGATATACATCCTTCCCTCACAGCACTTGAGAGTAATAGAGAAGGCAGGTGCGCAAGTGTAGACTCAATCGCACAACCCAATCACGCTGAATCTCTTTTGTAATTCCTGTGTCTAGGTGACTCCCCTTGATGGTACCCGAGGTTGAGTTGACTGCCCCTCCATCTCTGTCCATAATACTCATCTGGCATACTAAACAATGAAACTATTCTTGCAAAAGGGATGCTTGATCATTTAAGAGAACACGTTACTTTTTTTTAGCAAGTCCAACTCATTAACGCAGACGCAAACAATGCACACAGTAACTGTGACCCATGGTTATTTGGAGCAGAACAGTCTTCTAGCCGCCAAGCTGTTTTGGAGCGCCCTCAGCTTGGAAGAGGAGCTTCTTCTAGGCCTACCACCATGGGTCAAGTGAAGGCCCAGTGGCTCCTCCCTTCTACCAGGCCAGTCCCGCTCCTCTTTCTCTCATGTTTTAGTCTTGCCCATAGGATTTCACTTCATCAAAGTGGTTGCTGCTTTAGAAAACATGAAAACTATTGATTTGATGAACTCCTCAATTTTCAAAAGAGGAAAATTGAGGACCAAGAAATTAAGTATATTTGCTAAGGCTCCGGGGTCGGTTGGTAGCCAAAAAGCAGTGAGGCAGGTTTCCCACTTCCTGCCTGGTACTCTTTCCACCATGTTTCCCTGCTCCTTCCTTCTTTCCTTGGGAGACTCCACTATGCCTGTGATCAGAAGTGGAAACCATTGGCTCTTATCCCCACACACACGGAAGTTGCAGACCTATATTTCTTTGCAAAATGACTTGGCCTCTTGGTCATTTCCCAGAGCTAAACTGGCTTTACTGAAATAGGAAGGGGAGAGCTTACTGAAACCAGAAGCTTGTCCTGTCCCTGAAAGAATGCCATGACATTTGACAAAGCCATTATTTTAATAAAGAGGACCACACATCTATGTATCTGCGATCCAAGTAATCTCTTAAAAGTGGCACAGAAACGCAATGGTTTTTAATTCTCTGAGTGCAACAAGTCAGCAGCATTAAGACTAAAATTAAAACAGCCATATGAAATATGAAGTCACGTTCATAAGAAAAACAGGAACTAACATGTGTTTGTTTACTTAGGAAATCATCTAAAAAATGGACATACAACAGCAGGTGTCACAAAAGATACAAGCATCTGATTAGCTATTGAAAAAAACCATGATTTTCACAGCTTCATCTGTACTTTATGCTGAGAAATTTTATCCAACCTTGATCATCAATGAAAATCACTATTCAGGCAGATCTAAACTGCCTGTATTGTACATTTGAATTAATTAGTTGATACAAATCTACACACATGGAACTCTGACATTGGCATACACGCATACACCCACACACACACAAGTGAACTTTATGATTATGAATACACACTTACAAACAGGCTTACATTCTCTTTAGAGTTGAATAGACTTGCAGATTTAAGAACCACAAGCCAAAAAAACTGTAGTAAGATAAAAACTTTGCAGGTTGTAGAAAATCTTTAAATTAACGGTTGCTTTTGAAAGCTAGATTCAAAGGTGGTAACTACCCAATTTTGCATAATCTACAGCAGTAGTCTGTGAAGGGCCAGAGAGCAACTCGATTACATTCCGTGGGGTTTATGGTCTCTGTTGCAACTAAACTCATCCACTGTAGAGAAAGCATTCAGAGACTGTGGGTAAACGAATGGCCATGGCTGTGTTCCAAAAAAACTTGATGAAAACAACTAGCACTCAAGTTTCATATAATTTTCATGTGTCATGAAGTAGTGTTTTCTTGATTTGCTGGAATAGTTTTAAAAGATATGGGTCATGTAAAACAGACAGGGCTAGATTGTACCTGCGGACTAGTGTACTGACCCTCGCCATACAGCATCCGGTATCCTCTTATCAATACTAATTGTGTGAATATTCCCAAGGATAATGCAGTTTTCTCTTTTTTCCAAGGACAATGCAGCCTGATGGAATGCGCTGTCTTGAGAAGTATTAAATACTCTACAATTGAGCTGTCCAAGTTGAGTTGACTTATGTGTTCATGAGCTATCTCTCACAAAAACCCTTCTGGAAGAAGGGTTTGATTGTGGTGAAATTAAAAAAATAAAAAGATCATTAATTTTAACTACATTTGCCCTCCATGGGGGTAAAATAATGCGCTTTGGTGGGAGGACAAATCTTTATACTATTCCCTTCCTTCCAAACACAAGTAAACCACATCCAGATATTGAATCATATGAGAGGAAAGATTGTAATGCCAAAGCTTCCACCAATTCTTTGGCTGTCAAAAGCTGAAAACCCCAGATGGATGGCCCTTTGTTTAAGGGAAAACCATAATAACTTTTTATATTTTTAAAGATTGGCGGAGCTGAGAGTTTGGGTGAAAAATAAATTATTCTGTGCACAAATGGAAAACACTCTAAGTAGTTTTTCAGGTAGGCCCAAAATAGAGGTAGAGCCGAGTCCAGGAAATGGAAGAGAGAGAAGAGAATATGAAGAGAGTGAGGCCTTGGCTCATGTGCAGTCAGAAAGTCCGTGAGGAAGACTCTGGATGGTGAGAAACCCCTGTGAGGAGCAAGTCCGTAGAAGTCTCTGGGAAGGCGAGACCTCGTTACTAATTTCCCATGGTTTTCTCTGTAGTACCACCAAAACTTTTTTTTTTTTTTTTTCTGAATCTTGAACCAAAACAAGGAAAGAAGACTAGGTTCCACATTTGTCTTGATTTAAGCTAGGAAGAGAAGAGCCTCAAGTGACGAGACACTAGTGAGATCAAGAATCCAGAAAGAACCTTGAGACGAGGGAAGAAGGAGGGAAATCTGTGACCTTCTCCAATAAGAACCCAAGCAGAGTAATAGTAGGATGTACTATGGCCGGGTTTTTAGTTGACTTCAACATTAGAGGGAAACGGGGAGCAACTATCTACGGTGGGATTTGGGCCACACTCATTTGACTGCTACTTGGATAAGAAAAAGAATAATGAAAGCATCCGAACTCTAATATGAAGGGGAGGGGGGAAACTCTTTGCACAAAACTCTTTTTGGCAATTTCTACCTTCACCCCACTACATCCCCTAGATTCTATCAACATCAAGTGATTTACCTTTTGCAAATATACTATGATTGTTCAGAGGACCATCTTTTACCCTATCTGGAAGGCTCTTTTCTATCTGCTAGAGTACCCCCTCAGATGTCAGTGTCATCCCCTTATGAAGATTCTTTTTACTCTCCTGGTTCCTTCCTCCCTAATAGCAGCTTACATCTGTTTCTGCTGTAATCCCCGCCACTCTGGATTAGTATTACTTGTGACATGACTGTCTTCCCGTCAGAGCCATAAACTCCTTGAGGGAAGGAAAAAGACATTGCTAACATCTTTGTTCCGGAAAGGAACATAGATGTGAAACAAATCTTGATTAGACACATGAGTGAATGTTTGAATGATGCCTTGTTAGGCAACTTCGTTCAAAACTTGATGGGGAGAGCTCCAACAAGGTGCTTGAATTTTCTTTGGGTTCTTGCCCCACCTCAGTCACCATCTGTGACAGAGAAGCTCTAATTATACACTTCTTGTGAGGATTATCATGGTGATGACGTCACAGTCTCAGTCAACAGAATTCATGGAAACAGGGCTCAATTCTTTTGAGCTCTTAAGGAATATAGGAGTTTGCTTTTGTGGTTCACCAGCTTTTCTGTCCTGAAGGGTTTGTTTCTAATTTGATTGTTTCAACTTTTTGTTTTTGAAATAAGTTCCAACTTACAGAAAGTTTGTAACAATACCAAAAAGAAGTCACTATATACTCTTCATGCAGATTCAAGAGTTGTTAAAATTTGCCATATTTGTCTTATCATTCCCCCCACCCCACCCCATATGTATACACCTACATAAATAAGCTTCAGACATCTTTCCCCTCTATTGGTAAATACTTCAGTATGTACTTCCTAAGAGCAAGGGCATTCACCTCCACAACCATGGCACCATTACGAAAACCAGGAAATTAAAAAAAATGTTTTTAAATATTTGTTTATTTTTGAGAGAGAGAGACAGAGCACTTGTGGGGAAAGGCAGAGAGAGAGGGAGACACAGAATCCGAAGCAGGCTCCAGGCTCTGAGCTGTCAGTGTGGACCCCGATGAGGGGCTTGAACTCACAAACTGTGAGATCATGACCTGAGCGGAAGTAGGACACTTAACCAACTGAGCCACCCGGGCAACCCCAAACCAGGAAATTTAATTTTGGCACAATGCTATTAATTAATCTATGGATCACAGTCAAATTTCACCAGCCCTTCCTATAATATCTTCTATGGCAATTGTTTCTGGTCCAATATCTGGTTCAGGATCACATATTGCATCTAGATGACATATGTTAGGTTTCCTTGTTTGTGGGCAATACCTCAGCCTTACTGTGTTGCATTAACACTGACACTTTTGAAGGATACCAGCCTCTTCCTCAGTTTGGGTTTGTCTGGTATTTCTTAGTGGGTTGATTCAGCCTATGCATTTAGGGCAGGGACATCACAAGTGATGTCAGTGCATCTCATTAGGAATCACATGGCTCATCCCATTTTTGGTAATGTTTTCTCCACAAACTATTTAATAATTGCAGATGCAAAGAGAGTAATTTATAGTGGAGAAAGCTGGCAGCATACCTTAATCGAATGATAAAAATGAAAACGATCCACGGCTGATTTTTTTTTAAACAACTACTTAAATGAAAGGTTTAGCTATTTAATTTTTTGTAATGTTTATTTTTGAGGCAGACAGACAGAATGCGAGTGGGTTGGGACAGAGAGAGGGGGAGGCACAGAATCCGAAGCAGACTCCAGGCTCCGAGCTCTGAGCACAGAGCCCGACGCGGGGTTCGAAATCACAAGCTGTGAGATCATGATCTGAGCTGAAGTCGGTTGGATGCTCAACTGACTGAGCCACCCAGGCACCCCAAAGGTTTAGCATTTGAAGAACTCATTTACCACCCATGTGAATTACACGTTCTGAAAAAAAAAATGCCTGAAAAATGTGACTTTGGTGCTGGCAGCAATATTTACTCAGCACCCAGGGCATGAGATGCAGAATAATTTCAAAGATGGTCATGTAATCCCAAGTCCTTAATAACAAGTTACTACTGACATTTCCACATATCTTTTTTAATCTTCCATGACCTCATGTGCCAATGAGGAAACAAAAGGAACTTGGCCAAGGTCACACAGCTTGAGTATAATGTCGGAATGTTAGTGCTCTTTGTCTCCCTGCTTGCCCAGTAGCCGTCCATGTGCAGGTATTGAATCCAAAACCAGTGAAAAGATGGGTACTCACATTAGAAAAGTGCTCAGCAAGAGCTCAGGGGAAGGCCAAGTACTGGTTCTGTTTCCAGTCCTATTCAACAGCACTCTATAGCTCCCTCATTAAAATAGTAATTCAGAGAACTCGATGTGGAAGAAGACTAAATACGGAGGAGAGTGGGGGCTAAGGCTGCAGGTTGTGGAAAGGGAGGAGGATTGATTCCATTCTCCCCAACGTGAGACCAGCCCATGCTGATCTGGGTGTAGGTATTTCTGGTTGACGGGGCCCCAGCTTGTGAGCTAAAGTGCCTTTTTCAGAGAAAGCAGGAAACTGTGTTTTGCTGTAGATAGGAACTTAAAAGTAACAGCTATATATAGCACTCCAGCTTGCAAAAACCCAAAAGCCTCCAAAGAGCCCCAAACTCTCTGTTTCAATCATCTTCAAGTTCTAGATAAACCTCATTTAGTGGCGGGAATCTCATCAAGCAAACATTTGGAAGAGATGTCATGAAATGGAGGTCAGGATGGTGTAGCCCATGCAATTTGCAAGGGAAGAGGTGGAACAGAGCCAGACCAGGTCAGGGGGAGGAAGTCGCAAAGCTGTCTATCTTTTCTCTAGAGTTCCTTCTTCCACGTTGAGTCTACAATGCAAGCTCATGGCCCCTGCGAGGCCAATGAGAAGGGAAAGAGGCTTTGCAATTTTCAACACTTGCGGCTACCAATTGACGAACTGGTTTTTGGAAATAGCTATCTGAATTCTAGAGAGGGTGGATGGGGCTGGGAGCGGAAGTAGAACCACAAACACTGGAAGGATAGTGGAGTCCTTCAAAAGCAGGTTGCGATCGTTAGCCCGAATCTTCCCAAAGTATACTTTTTCTTCTCCTTTGCCCTCGTGGGAGTGTGGGCGAGCCAGTGCCTGCGAATAAACTATCCAGATCGCTTTCTTTTTATTAGTCGCCGTCCCGTGCTCTGTGCAGCACCAGCTAGATCAATTCTCCTTGTCTGGGTCACTTGGCCACACGCCCACACTCAAGGAATGTGTTACGTTCCCCTTGTCCGCTCTGGTGATTTGGCCTGTTTTGCTCTCTTCTTCACAGGTATCACCCTCGGCGTCTCCATCCAGGCATTCCTTTGTTAGAGTAGAGCCTACCCCCTCCAGGTACCCTTGGCCTGCTTCCCTCGAAGACCAGAACACGAGAACAAGAGGGTAAGACCATGAAGCCACACATTGGCCAGGCAGAACAGTTATGGGCTCACACTCAGAAGTCGCACACCTGGGTTTGAACAGAGTCCCCCCCCCCCCCCGGCCCCATTATAAAATTCAGTGATCTTAACTAACCCTGTGTGTCCATTTCTTCCTCTGTGGAGACAGAACAATTGCAGAACTATTGTCTTGTAGAATGCATGCAGAGTTCTTAGCATTTGGTCAGGACTTACTACATCTTGGTGATTAGCATGGATGCCATCATCATTATTGTACTTGCTGTTGTCGCTTTGTCAGCGCCGTCATCGTCACTGAACTTCATAATCGCTATGAAGAAGTAGGTAAGAAGTAAAAATCACGGGTTTGGAAATTTCGAGACGCTTCAGAATCTTCCTAAATTCTCACTGTGAGGAAATAGGTCTTCTTCCCCTTACTTAAATGTCATTTTCCTGACTAGGGATGTCTTTTTCTCAAGAGAGGATGCGAATTTATGTGGAGGAAGTGGGAAGAAGAGGGGAAAGGTCTTGGCCTACCTCCACCCTTGACACCTGGCACAGCTGGGCTCAGGTGAGGACCTGAAGGAAGCAGAGCAGGGCAGTGGCCACCTGGAATCTTCTAACAGTCTCTCGGTTCCTCTTTTCCTGGGCCAAACGTACAGGGCTTACTGAGCTCTAGGGCCCCTCACTGCCATGGCATTTACCATACCGTGTTCACAATGTGCCCCAGTGCTGTGGTCCATTTTCTTAGCTGCCTCCCTGATTAGACCACAGGTGCCTCCCGTATGGGAGTGTGTTTTACTCAGCCTGTGTTCCTTGGGTCAAGAACACCCAGGAGGAAAGAGCTGGGTCAGGGCTCTCTGACTGACTGGTTAGATTTTCTCAGTCTCACTTCTTGTTTCTCTTCTGTCAGGGCAAAATTACATTAGAACAGGACAATAGCCCTCCCTCCCCAAACGCACAGCCACTCCAGCGGACCACTGAGGAAAAGGGCTCCAAGATGAGTCCGCGTGTCTGGGATCTCTCAGCAGGTAAATTAATGGCAGCAGCAAGATAAGAACAGTGGTATTGGGACTTCTGTTCCACATTCCCACATAGCCTCTGCATTCAAGGGTTTGTAGTTTCCACCGGGTGTTTATGATTTGGGGGAACCCCAGACAGGTGACTCACCACAGAGAACTACTCTGCTTCCACAGGAAGGATCACCTGCTCGCCTTCTCTCATACCCTTCTTGATTGAAAACTGCCCTGACATCCAGGGACCACATCCTCCTTGTCATCTTTATACCTCACTAGAGTCTTTCTCTTCCTCCCCCACCTCCACTTTCTTGCAAAACTAACTCATTCTGGGCAGCAGCCAAATTCTTGTGTATGAATGTGAGGGAGGATGCTAAAATGGTCTTACTTCTATGCATTTTTAGAGGGACCTTTAGAAGTCAGCATCTCTAACCCAAGGAGTCCTCAGGCCAGGAGGCCAAACATGAGCGGGGCGGGGGGGGGGGGGGGTGTTTCCAGATTATGTGGGGGATGGGGAGGTTCCTGGGAATGATACAAACTCATGAAGCCTATGCCCGTCAATGGGTTGATGTGTCAGATCACTGGAAAGTGAAACTTGCATGCCGGTCCAGAGACTCTCAAGTATTCTACCCTCATGCCCAGTCTTGATCATGGTACCTGTTCATTCACCAAAATAGAAATAATAGTAATGAAAGCAATTGTTATCAGAGCTATCATGCTTCTATTAATCGTTCACTATGTGCGGGCGATATGTAAACCTCAACAACTCTTTAAGACAGGAGTTACTATGAAGAAAAGAAAACGCGGAGAACTTGAATGACATTGTCTGACCTGGAAGTGGCTTTGAATCCAGGGCTGCCTTACTCAGTTGTACCTCCCTTGTATCTCCTTGATACTCCTTGTATCTCCCTATGTGGTGGCCGTGATCCCATGGTTCTGCTGGGTAGAGATACAGGAGGGTATGTGTTTAGTGATGGGAACACAGGGAGGGAGAAGAAGGCCTGAAAAGGGATCACTGTTGGGAAGTTCACTCCCAGGGGGTCAACTTTTTGTTTGTTTCCTTTGGGTCCCAAGGTTTTTGAAAGAGAAGATAATCAAGCAGGGCCAATGGCTGCCAGTCCAAGCAACTTAGCCCCTTAGCTTGAGGCCTGTCCTGGCTCACGAGTTTATGCTACCTGTCAGTGATGGGAGGCATTTGAGGATTTAAATCCCAGACTAGAACTCAGAATGAAGAAAGTGCCGGCTGAATGTATTCTGGGATCTGATGAGGTGTTTGTCATTTATTGTCATATCGGGCCCAGAGGGACACTAAGGAAACCAAGGCAAAAACTCCTTTTGCTGCCCTGTTCCCACATGTAGCAGCTCATGGCTGACAAAGCCTTTTCTATCCCAGCCAGTCTCTGATTCTGATCTCTTAAGGTCTTCACAACCTTGCTCTGAAGATGGCCTGGGAGGGCTTACCACTCCTACTTCCCTTCTTCGAAGTATTTCAGGAGCTATCTTGATGAAGTCTGACAACATCATTGAGTGTATTGAGCAAAAATCTTCTCCCTGGCAAGTTTGATGCATTTCAAGCTAGAGAATGGTCGTAGGCCAAGTTCAAGCACAACTGTCTCCATGTAAGGATGCTCACCCCCCACCCCCTACCACACCTTTCTTAGGTGAATTTCTTCTTCTGTAAAGCCCAGTCACTCCCACCTCCCTGACATATTCAAGTTCAATCCAGAACTCCGCTCCAGCATATGACCAACATATCTTGATTTTTCCACAAAGGAAAAACCTGAGACATTAATAATTCTTGTGATTATCATTGCATTTATTGAACACTTACTCTGTACCAGTTAACAGTCTGAACACTTCATATACATCAGCTCAGTTAATCCTCCCCCGTGAGCCTCTGAAGCTACTCACGGATATGGTCTAGTCATGGGTCACAAATCAGACATCTGTTAGGTTCAGGAGCCCATTTCTACCCCTTCTGTATGTCATCTTAAACACTGTTCTTTCTGGGGCGCCTGGGTGGCTCAGTCGGTTAAGCCTCCGACTTCGGCTCAGGTCATGATCTCGCAGTCCGTGAGTTCGAGCCCCACGTCGGGCTCTGTGCTGACCGCTCAGAGCCTGGAGCCTGTTTCGGATTCTGTGTCTCCCCCTCTCTCTGACCCTCCCCCATTCATGCTCTGTCTCTGTCTCAAAAATAAATAAACGTTAAAAAAAAATTAAAAAAAAAAACCACACTGTTCTTTCTGCCCCTCAACTTGAGAATGTCTCCTGAAAATCTGTCTTGTTCTTTTGAAGATTGATTGCACAGCAATGGACATTCCTGAAGGATACAGGCTTTGCTATACTTGGTGTGGGAGAGGTGTCCAAGTGATGGCTGGTTTATCTCTGATACATTCCAAGAAAAAAAGCGGTTGAGGGTAAAACAGTCACTACCCAAAAAGATACATGCAACAGGTGTTAATCCAGCAGCGGGGGCTGCTGTGGACTGCTCATTTCTAGTACCTCCCTGCAGCCATGAGCATTGCTCCAATGGCCTGAAGGCTAATCTCCGCTCTTAGGCTCCTGAAGCAAGGACAGAACTATCCTAGGAGAAAAGTGACCACACACAGACACAGAACTCATTTCTACAAAGGGGCATGAAAATCTTTTGCCACCTTTGTTTGTTTGTTTGTTTGTTTTTGGCATTTCTGTATGGTGGTCCCAATCTAGGCAGCCATTCCCTACAGAATTTTCAAAAAACAATTTCTCTTGAAAACCGATGAGGGACAATTTTTCTATCCTGGCCATTTATTTGTGGGATGGAATTCTTCCCAAACCATATGTTTGAAATCTTCCTTTCTCTTGAAGAATACGGCTGGACATGTAAGCCACAGAAAACATGTTGGAATCTCAGACCCATCACATACTACTCTTGTATAAGTAACTTAAACTCTAAAATGGGAAGGGCTCCGTGATTATATTACTTGTGATAATGCATTGAAAACCAATGCAAAATATCCATCAGCTATTAGTAATCGCCTTAGTGTTTGCAGAGGTCCTTGTCACTTTTTGCTCAGATTACAGTGATAATCTCTTATCAGATTATCTTTCTTTCTCTCTAAAAGTCAATTTTCAAATTCTGTCACCAAAGATTATCTCGGACATTTGATCAGTTCTGCAGGCCAGTAAGAACGGCATTGACAATCTGAGTCAAATTAAGAAGGAAAGTGATCAAAATTAGGAACACACTTGGAACCATATACCAGAGCAGGAATGCTTTAAAGAATTAGTTGTTTATCCTGGAGACAAAGATATTTGTTGATGTCATTTTCAAATAACTAAAGGATTGTTTTGTGGAAAAAGGAATTATACTTTTTAATGAAGGCATAAGTGGCAGAGTTCAGATCCACTAATGGAAAATACAGGAGGACATATTTTGAAACTAGAGGGGAAAAAACCCTCATAATAGTCCACAGAAAAGAATTGGTTGACTTGAGAGGTAGTAAAGTCTGGTAGAGGTGTTCACCTGTAGACAGGTTGGCCACTTGGTGGGGATGTTGTAGAAGGGATTCAGGTATCACCATAGGGGGTTGTGCTCCATGACCTTGACAGTCTCTTTGAACTCTGAGATCTTGTAAACCTATAAATTCATACTTAACTTGTATCTAGTCCATGCTGGCTGTGAACTGGTACAAGACAGGTTGTGCTTTCAGAAAACTTCCTAAGAAATGATCTTTGGCTTCGAACAATAAAATAACCAAATGTTACAGCTGAGATAAAACTTAGAGAGCACCTCACCTATGCCTCATTGTAAAAATGGGTAGGCTGAGGTTACAAGAGTTAAAAGTCTCTTTCCCAGGATCCCATAGCAAATGGTCGCCAACTCAAAACTCAAAATTTCAAATGATAGATAAGATACACATACACCTCTTCTCAGGAGCACTTTGAGGGAAGCACTTTTTGAAAAAGAAAGCTGCAGTGAATAATCTCTTATACTTTATCTACTTAGTAAATATGAAGCACACTTGCCTTTTAAAAATTTAATCAAGTGACCCGCGCTTAGCAAAGACTAAGAAAGTGATAAACAGAGTCTTGCTCCAAACTTTCAGAAATAAATGAGCCTAAACGTAAATTAGTAAGATCACAGGGAGGCTGCAAGAAGATAATTCTTAACTTGAACTACTGTTTTGGGAGGCATCTGATGCAGACTTGGAACTTCTAAGGGAATTGAGAAAGCCTACTTCAGGTAAAAGTTGTCCTCTCTGGGTAAAAAGCAGAGGAAGTTTACAAAATACTTCCCCCTGCAGAGGAAGGAGATACATGTCATAGCAGGCGTTTCTCAGAATATGGGTGGAGTCAAAAAAAGTACTCACTTGAGGAGGGCACTTTTGGGATGAGCACTGGGTGTTGTATGGAAACCAATTTGACAATAAATTTCATATATAAATAAAAATAAATAAATAAATAAATAAATAAAAGAAAAGAAAAGTACTCACCATCATTTTTATAGGTTTGTGAAATAGCACAAAAAGGAATCAAAGCAACTATGACAATAATGAATGAAGATGACCTTAAACACTGAAATAGATTGAGCACGTTGAACATATAGAGGCATAGAAATCTCTATGAAGAGTCACCACTGAGAGAAGGCGATAGCCAGTCTGGCGTGGGTCTTGGGTTGGAACATTGCCGCATGGAAATGACCAAGACTGAAGCCCCAAGGATAGTGAAGAAAAGGTCAAGGCCAGTCCTGGGTGAAACCCAGACACCTCTCATTCTGTCTTCCACACTGGAATGAAATCGTACATTTTCACATCCATCTTTGAGATGATAATGTGATCTCCTCAAAGTCAAGATCTTCTGTAATCCATCGCTTTTCCCCGTGCAAAGCTCAGAACCTACTAGAGTAAATGTGCAATACATTTTAGTTACAGAGTAAAGCTGCGCTTCCCTAATATTCCCTAGTGATAAGGAATTATAAATTAATCCCAGGTTTTCTCTTGCCAACGTACCTGGATACCAGGGCCGTGTGTGTAAGTGTGGAGCGCACAGACATTGGCTTAACTTTGGAAATGTGGCTTTAGAATCAGTAAGACAAATGACTTAATTTCTCCAAGACTCAATTTTTCCAGCTGTAAAATAGAGATAACACGTACCTCCAGATTTCTAGAACTATGGTGAGGATAAAAAGAGATTATATACACAAAATGCCCAGAACAAAGTCTGCCACATACAAGTATTTAATAAATGACATGGGTGGCCATTGTCAAAAACTTACTATTTTTTTCTTTATGAAGACCTCGATTAAGGAATCACTTTTGCTAACTTTTTGATGTGAGATCTGAGCCAACTGGACCTTCTGGGGATTCAGGCGGAATTCTGGTGCTCAGAGAGGACATATCTGTTAACTATCCCTCACGGTAGATCAACACCTTAATAATAGATCTTCCTGTTTGGACCTGCTCCCCTATAAAATATCATAGAATATAATTATGTTGTTTAATTGAATATAACTCCCATTCACTTGGTAGGTAATCTTCATGATGTGTGTAGTATTTTCTGCCACTCCCTATTTTTTCATTTCAGCGTAATTTCGCCTACAGCTCTATACTGCTTTAAATTGAGAGCGGGTTTTTCCCCAGTCTCTCTATTCTGCTGAATTGCACCTTCAGGTCTGTTCAAACAGAGAGAATGAGAAGCGAGAATATAGTGATCAAGATCCTTCCCATCTTTGTTGCCTGTAACATAGATTTTTTTTTCTAGTCTGAGTACGATAACGGTTATATGACTGGTAAGGTACTCTATAGTTGAAAAAAAAAGAAGTAATCAGAAGAAAAACTGTAAAGACCCTAAGCTAAGAAAGTTATAGACCTTAAAGAGTCAAGTGCCCTCTGTCTGAGTATTCACATCCTTATCTGCTGAGGAAGGAGACTGGCCATGTGGCCCTCCTAGGGGGTCCTGAGGGCATCATATATCTTTTATCTTTGTGTACTTCCTTTACCCTCTTCTACCGCTGTCACATCACTCAGACTTTTGAAACTTAAACTAAATGGAGAAAAAAAACCCACTAAATAATAATTTTTTAAAAAATCAATAGTAAAAGCACAGTTTGAATTTGGAGCACGTTTTTCATCCATTCTTTTGCTGCAGACAGATTTTGTTGCACTGAATTTAAAGTTGTCCTCTCTGACATTTCGTTTATGTTTTCTGCAGACTCGTGGCCAATAATGGAAAACCACCCAAGATAGTAATGGAACAAAATTTCTTAGGCTTTTCTGGGAAATTCCATTCTTTTCCTGGGGATGAGTAGTGTTGAAAATCTTACAATCAAATTTAGATTAAAGTCTATGAAATATAATTAAATGCTTAGGTGAAAAGTATGACTTCTTTACAGTAGAAAATTAAAAATTAAAAAGCAAAAAAATAAACCTTGTTATCAGGGTTTCTGCTAACATCACTTCAGCATGAATAATATACCGCCGTCACATTACAGTTTGCAAAAACCTGAGAAAGGATAACAGGGAGGGTGGGGACTCGGAAAAACAATAGTAACGAGACACGTATAATATACATCATCGGTGTTGGGGAATAGACCTAAAATAAAATTCTGGAATCAGAGTTTGTGAACAGGGATTGCATGTTCAAGTAAAGATTGTTGTAAAATTGGGCACATCTGAAGTACGACACATCTAAAGTAATTCATCCAAGTTCATAGTTTGTGCTATTGATTCGCCACTATGGTCAGCATAGCGTTTGGGGGAACAGATAGCACCATGGCATCTTTGAAAGGAAGGTGGAGAAAAGGACAAAAACCTTTGTGGACACCCACAGTGGAGAATGTCATATAACCCAATTTAGGGAAGCAAAAGATTTTTGTAGCAAGAACTAATTTTGGGCGAAGAATTATGGGTGTAAGATCTCACGTGAGAGTAGTGTTTGATGAGTTCTCTTAGGCATGGCCTAAGAGGTGGCCGGAGGGAAGTTCTCAGTGAACTTTTCCCTGAGCTAAGCTCAGGTTAGATGAGTAAAACAAAAGCCTCTCTAAAATAATAGGCTTTCCATGCTAGAGGAAGAGACATTATTTCTTTCTGTTAGAAATTTATAATCAACCTATCTGGGAAATCTTCACTTTACACGTTTCATTGCCTTTACAGAAAGCTTGGGGAGAGCTTTGAAAATAAATATGCTTTATAAATGTGAAAGTCAACACTAACACTGATTGCCATTATCATTAACGTTTTCGGTTTGACTTCTAAATACAGAATCTTGCACTTATGGGCAACTTTCCTTCCAAAATCTTAAGGGATTGTTGCCTGACACATGGTACATTTGGTTCAGAATGTATACAGAGGGAAATAGAATAAGGAAAATCTTGAAGAAGAATTTCAGAAATCAGATATTTTTCTGTAGTTTACCTCAGAGGTCATTGCTTTTACCGAAATTATTTTTACAAATTTTAATTAAACTTTGAGAGGAGAAAGACTTTCGTCAGTCTATTTGTCTTAATATGATGTTTCTTACTGTACATGAAATTTTCTCCAATCTTTCAGGCCTTCAACATTAGTTATTGACGCTTCAAAAGAAAAAAAGAAAGGAGAAAGGAACCAGTATGTATTGAATACGTATTTTTGCAAAGCACCGTGATAAATACTTTACATCCATTATTTGATTAAACTACCCATGGTAAGCTAATGTGTGGCCCTCTAAGAGCTTGTAAGTGACTCACAGTAACACAGCTTTAAAAAGATAGAGATGAGGTTTAAGCAACTTCTGCAAATGTTTCAGGATTTCCCCTGGACCTGACCTCTTGCTCTACCAAGTAATGACCCTGAATGCTAAGTATGCATGGGATAGAGTTTCTGAGAATTCAGTGGTTCTAGGCAAAATAACTGAGTGAAATCCTGAGCCGGGGAGAAGCTTACAGCAGAGCAGGAACTAAAAGAAGGTCAACAAAGCCAGAGGGGACAGATGGAGTTGAGAATTCATCTGAGTTCAGACCACACAGGACCCTTTGGAAGATGGTAAGCATTTGGTCTTTATATTGAGAGGAATGGGCAACTGTGAATGATTTTCTCTAAGATTATGACAGGAGTATATCAGCAGTTTAAAATGATGGCTCTGACTCCCAAATGGTGAATGGGCGAAAAGAAGGAAAGCCATTCAGTTGGACAGCTATGACAGAAATCTAAGTCAAAATGTTGGCTTGGGCTTCACTACTAGCTATGGAGAAAGTAAGAAGCAGACAGATTCAAGACATAGGAAAAATAACATTGCTTGGTGATTGATTGGATGGGGTAAAAGGAGAGCATGATGTCAGCCATGACATCAGGACCCTGACATAAAAATTTAGATAAGTGGCAGAATTTATCAAGCTCTTGATTTAAATTATACTTTTCAGTTTCTAGGTCAAGGAAAGGAGGATGTCATATTAAAGGATTTTCTAATCCAAAAATGTTCAATTGTCAACTGAGAGAGAGAGAATTACTCAAATTATCAGTGACCTTCATCAAATCCCTGTGGAGATCACAAATGCTTATTTCTTTTAACCCAACATTTATGGAGATAATCTTAGAATTAAAAAAACACAAACACACAAACACCAGGGTGCCTGGGTGACTCAGTCAGTTAAGCATCCAACTCTTGACTTTGGCTCAGGTCATGATTCCACCATTCATGGGTTTGAGCCCCATGTTGGGCTCTGCACTGACCGTGCAAAGCCTGCTTGGGGTTTTCTGTCTCCTTCTTCCTCTGCCCCCCTCCCCCACTCACTGTCGCTCTCCCTTATGGTAGAGAATGCAGAAAAATCTCAAAAATTCTCAGTACCATGTGCTATTAAATGTGATAGTAAATAAGAGGCAAAAATAAGGGAATTCACTGAGAGACTGGACCAGGGCTATTAGGCACCAAAATAACAACATCCTTATTTCCAACATGACTTAAAATTGCTACCTGATAGGAGATTCATTCTACGAATATGTTGAACCAGAGAGATTTTTGATTGAAGGATACTAAGTTCAGAAGATGAAATCAGAAAGATTAAGTACAATGAGGAGATTTAGCACCCTTTCTTTGCTAAGGTCCAACATCATGAGTGGGATTCACCACCTCCACCTCTCCTCCCTTCTCCCCACTTCAACCTTGTCTTTCTCAAGAAGGAGAAGAGTAGATTGCCCTCTGGAAAAACTAAACAGCCCCTGAAATTAGACTGGCAACTCTAGTCATTTGGGTATACCCCTGTGAAATAATCTGGTTCTCACCATGCCATCTCATTCAAAAGTTTACTGATTGACAAATCCAATCTCTGCCCACAGAGCTTCTCATAAGCTTTCTAGCACCTCATTCTCAAATATCAATGGACAACTAAGCCAATAAATGAAGAAAGATTTCCAATTTGAAACTCAGAGACCAAAAGAAGTAGGAAAAAAGAAGCTTGGAGGAAACAGACAATACAGAGAACAGAAAAAAATTTTTTAAAAACTGTTATAACTATTATACTTAGATGAAAAAAGATAATTTATCCGTGGAAGAGGAACAGGATGCTGTATAAAAGGAATAATCAGATAATAGGAACTCTTTTAAATTAATATTTTCATGGCTAAAAAGAATCAATATTACGTTTAGAAATTAAAACTGATGCAATCTTCCAAAAAAGTAAACAAACAAACAAATACAGGATTGGAAGACAAGCCAGGTAAATGTGGTTAATAAATCCAAGATCTCCAATACCAAATAACTGGGATTTTAGAAGAAGAAAAGAAACAAAATAGATGCAAGAAAATTAAAAAAAAAGAAAACAAATCAGTAAAATATCTCAGAATTGAATAATGAGTGTTTCTGGAATGCCAAGAACAAAATAAGAAAAGGTATACACAAACGCATACCTTCATGAAAATTAAAAGTAATGGTGAAAAGAGAAAAAAATCTAAAAGTTTCAGGATAGTATGCAAGTCTCCATATTTAGATCAGGAATGTGATGGCATTAGACTTCTCAAAAATAACACTAGAAGCTAGAACATAATAGATGAATGTCTTCAAAGTTCTATTCAAAAGTCATTTTCAATCTATAATTATTTACTAAGCAAAATAATACATCAAAATATGATCACTGAATAAAAAATAAATTCTTAAAACTATGTACCTTACATGCAAGTTCACAAATTATCCAAAAGTAGGAGGTGTAACCCAAGGCAAAGAAATAGGGAAATGCCAGGATAACCTAGAAACAATTCCAGAGGGAGACAGTAGGAAGGAGTTTTTCTAGAAAGATATCTATCTAAAGAAAATGGAAATAAAGGAATATCTGATATGCTTGGCCTTGAGGAAAATAGTACACAGAAAAGCTTTACATAACTTTTAATGGCTTGAGAAGAAATTTTGAGAGAGGAAATATAAAAATCAAGCAACCAAAAAATAACTGCAGGGGGAAAATTACCCAAAACTAAACATTGTTCACCATTTTGGATTGTAATGAATAATACATATTCAGAAAAATTAAAAATGCCAAGTAATAATTTAATTGTAAATCATATTATGATACTATGATGATAACAGCAGATAAGGGAGTTGATAAGAATAATAAATCTTCCTCATCAATATACAAAATCAATAGAAAGTAGATAAAGTTGATAAGTCAACAAGTAGTTGAAGCAGAATAGTTAGTATGCGTTAAACCACCTAAAAAACGCAAGTTTAAGTGAAAATAGTTGCTTTTGGGTACAGAGAAGGGATGAGACAGAAAAATATGGTTTTTAAATGATATCTATGCCATGACTTTTTTTTTTATTAAGAAGACAAGATGCTTTAGATAAATACAAGTATAAAAAGTAATTTATGAAAAATATTGGGGGAGGTAGTTGGGAACTCCTTTTTAACTGATAAGAATTTAACTTTCACCAACTATGATTCTCTGTACTTGAAATTTTCAACTGACCTTTGTATATTTTCTGACACTCAACTCATCGAGAGTGAACTGATACCAGAGATAAACAGCCACAGGAACTAATTTTCTGACATAATCCTTTGTCAAGCTATTTTTCTCATGAAATGATAAGGGCCAAAGTGATTTTTGTCTCAAATCAACTCTTGTCAACCATTATCTAGATTTCTTTGAGCAGTCTTTCCGTCATAAACAAATCAAAAGCAAAGCAAGCTAGCCAAATGCTGTATTTGACACTGGTTCTGATGACAGTCATAGAATCATAAACGAGAGGTTAAGAGTGTGTGCTTAGGAAGTATTCCTTTATTAATCAAGCAAATATTTGTTTAGGGACTTGTTTTGCTAAAATGGGAGCTTGAATTGGATGAAGATAATCATAATGATTGTAAGGATGGTCAATCAATTCTTTCACTTATTTCAGAGACCTCTTCATCGAACACACGGGCAACCCTACATAATAATAATCCTAAAATAACAACAACAATAAATGATGATATATATATACTAACCCTACCAAAATAAAGCTGATAGCCAGACTGGATAAACTGGCCTTTGGAAGCTGGAGAACACTGACATTTACTAACTCCAGATTTCACTAATATTTATTGAGTGCTCACTATGTACCGAGAATTGTATTTGATAATTTGTAAGCATTATTTCATGAAATCCCCAATTTACTTGAAAGAAATCTCACCAGAGAAGTTGGATTGCCTGCCCCAAATCACACAACTAGAAAAATGATTGAACCAGGATTCAAACCCAGCTCAATATTAATCTCAAACCCATTCTCTTTCCATGTTAGAAAAATTATGTTGCTGATGGTTTCTGGAGAATGACTTTGGAGAAAAAATGAGATGTTGTGAATGTATCTAAAAGAAGGGAATGTAGGCCAACAGAGGTTTATAAAAAAATTACTTTGGTTGTGGGTCCCCAAGTAACAAGTTAGTTTTGCATATATGGAGACAAAGAAGAAGAAAGAATGAGAGGCCACCACGGTTTCCACTTAGATCTTAGTCTGCTTGTTATAAAATGAATGTTAAGATGAAATTACATGTGGACACGGAGAGTAAATATAACATGCAAAATAAAGAGTAGTTTGAACAGGGGAAATAGAGGAGAGAAGAAGAACGAAAAGAAGGAGAGAAAAAAAAAAAAAAACCAAGGCAAGAAGAGAAGAGGGTGAAGAGAAGGGAAGTAAGCAAGCAAGAGAGAAGAAACATTGATATCCCTCTTTGTAGTAAAAGTAAATGGTGTGAAACCAGTTTGGGGAAGACGGAGGAGATATTTTTCCCTATTCCTCTTACTAAGTACAACAGGAAGCCCTGCATATTATGTATGGAACAAAAATCAGATTACTGGAAAAGATGGGGAGAAGGCAGAAGAGCTAGGGACCTTGAGACACAAAGAGTGCTGTGGTGATGAGATCTCTGGGTTTTCCTTTTGCTTTATGTAACCCAGACTTAGAGCTGAGAGAGTCAGTCACCCAGAAATGTCAGTGGGTACAGATAAACATGTATAGATGATAGATGATTGATTGATAGATAGATAGATAGATAGATGATAAGACAGACGGATGATCAGATAGATGAATGAATGAATGAATGAATGAGTGAATAGCTGTCCTCTCAAGCCAAAAGACTAGGAAAGGAGCAGCCTACCAAGCCAGAAAACTTTTGCACAGTGAGGGCACCACTCCAGCCTAACACCACAAAATAAACTATGCCTTCGTTCTGACCCATGCCACCAAAGGCTGAGTGAAGAGCCAAAGTTCCACTTTTGTCTGATGGAACGAGGTGTTCCAGTCTCCCCAGTGGGGTGATTTCAGAGAAGGCTGAGATGGGAGTCTGCACTTCCTCTCTCTGCTGGCAATAATTAAATATCCTTACACACCCCATTGGTTTAATGTCAGAGGAGCCCCAGTGAAAAGCCAGGACATTTTCTACCACCCCTCAGTAACAAGGCCATAGTCTTTGTGACGCTCATGGAGGCCACTCCTACCCCATTGAGCCAGGGAGATATCAGTGGAGGCCTCGTGAGGAGGAGAAACCCCTACCCAACATTTACAAGACCCCCCCCCCCCGATTTTAAGTGTCAAAAAAAGGCCAAGAGGGGATTTGGACTTCTTGCATCTGGCAGAGGTGACACGGCATCCCTCCTTCCCCTCATGAAGTGTCCGTTAAAAAGGAACCAGTTAAACTGCAGGGTTCATATAAGATAACATAATATTCCAAATGCGGCGGGGTCAATAAAGAAATCACTTGTCACAACAAAAACTAGGAAGCTCTCACACTGAATGAAAGAAGGACAAAAATAAACGTGACAGAGACTTTAGAATTATCTTTAAAGGATTTTAAAGCAGCCACCATAAAAATGTCTTAACAAGCAATCGCACACATGTTTGTAAGCAATGGAAAAACAGGAAGGCTTGACCATGCTACAGAGAGTGTCTGAGCTGAAATCGAAGCCATGAAAACAACATGGAGATTTTTGAGCTTAAAAATAACAGCAATGTCAGAGGGGAGGGGGAGGGGCTGGGCAAAATGGGTGAAGGGGAGAGGGGAGTACAGGCTTCCAGTTGTGGAATGAGTAAGTCATGGGCATGAAAGGTACACCGTAGGGAATAGCGACGGTCGTGTGATAGTTTGTATGGTGACAGATGCTATAGCTACACTTGCGGTGAGTACAGCGTAACATACAGAGTTGTCAAATCGATGTTGTGCACCTGAAACTAATGTCACATTGTGTGCCAACTATACTTAAGTTACAAAAAAAAAAAAAAAAAAAAATCTGCAGAAAAAATACAATAACAACCAAAAACCAAAACACACAACTACCGTATAACCTAGCGATGTATTTCTGGGCATTTTTCTCAGAAATAGGAGGTTCATACAAGAGACTCACGCAAAAACATGCACACAAATATTTGTAACAGCTTTGTTTGTAAGAGCCAAAGGCTGGAAAAAAGAGCCCAGATATCCTTCAATAGGTGAGTGGTTAAACAAACCGATACATTCAGACCAGGGAATCGTACCCAGCAGGAAAAAGGAATGAGCTTTTGAGATACGCAACAACCTGGATGGATCTCCAAATAATTATGCTGAGTAAAAAAATCCAGTCCATGGGGCGCCTGGGTGGCGCAGTCGGTTAAGCGTCCGACTTCAGCCAGGTCACGATCTCACGGTCCGTGAGTTCGAGCCCCGCGTCAGGCTCTGGGCTGATGGCTCGGAGCCTGGAGCCTGTTTCCGATTCTGTGTCTCCCTCTCTCTCTGCCCCTCCCCCGTTCATGCTCTGTCTCTCTCTGTCCCAAAAATAAATAAACGTTGAAAAAAAAAATTTTTTTTTTTTAAAAATCCAGTCCCCAAGGACTGCATACTGCATGATGCCATTTATATAACACTTTTGAGAAGATGAAATTTTATTAGGCATTATAGTCTAATGGTTAAACGAAGTGCTTTAAACAGAAAGGAAACACTAAAAGAACATGTAGTTTACGGGATCCCCATAGACAAATCAGCTCTGAGTGGTTTGCTTTATGCTCAGACACGCTGGACAGTTAAAATGCCTCAAGGTGGGAATAGCTACACAGCAACACTCACTGCTGGTTCCCTTCACCATCTGGGGCCAAGATACTTGGGTGACCATGGATGGGTTCAAACAGAGTAAATGAGTCATGGACCCATGTCCCTCTTGATTAGCTACTGCACTTGGCTCAGAAGAAAATTCCTTTCCCTCCCTCTTAACCAAGATTATAAATACTGTGTTTACCGAACTGAAATTACAGAAGACTGTTCCCATCCCAGCAGAAGTGAAACGAGACCAATTACCCTTTGTTTTGGAAAGCAGTTCTGGGAAGACTTCTCTTTCCCATCGCACAGCTAGATAGGTTTGCTAGGCACAGTTTGCTAGGCTTCTATTATGTGCCACAGACACAATCCTTATTTTTCTGTTCTACCTTTTAAAACAGCCATTTAGTTTTGATGAAAAAAAAAAATAAATTAATTAAAAAAAAAAACACACAAAGAAACCTTGGGACATAAGGAAGGAAAAAGAAAAGCATATGCAAAAATATGGGTAAATAGAAATTCACATGAGTCTTGGTGTCCCAGAATTGTAGAAATAGGAATAATTAGCGGTTGCCACAGGTTAAGGATGGGTGAAGGTTGGGAGTGTGGCTATAAAAAGAAAAGATGAGGGATCCTTGTGGTCAAGGATATGCCTTGTACTTGACTTGATCAATGTTAACAGCCCATTTTTGATGTTGTGCATGGTTTTGCAAGTGATTAGCATTCGAGTAACTAGGGAAAGGATACATGGCATCTCTTTGGTTTTTTTCTTACAGCTGCATAAAATCTAAAACTATCTCAAAACTAATGTTTCACTTAAAAAATGTAATATGGTGATCATAAAATGTGTAAACCCTATAGGCAAAAGTACTTACTGGGTACTTCCTTTAGAAAAGCCGGTTTCCCCGATTATTCTGTGTAATCGCGGAACTTCCAAAAATTATATGTTTTGATTTTACACTTGATGGAATTATCAACTAAACGTGCATTTTAAATGAGCAAGTTTCAGGAAATCGGAACTATTTCCACCATAATCGCAGCCGTACTGGGGTAAGTCCAGCCCAGCACAACTATTTGAATAGAACGTTTCAAGGATATGGATCTTATTCTCAGTTACAAATGTTTTTAAGTGCTTTACAGGTTTGGTGACCCCTGCCATCCTCTTGGCTGATAGTAACGGATTCTATGGTTATTCTGTTTTATAAAGGTAAGTGCTTTCTTATCTATAGGTTCTTCCTAAGGACACTACTAAAGCAGGGTCGACCTTCTGTCACTTTCCTTCACAATCCAATGGACAGAGCTAGTCTCCCGATCCCAACCTAACTGCTAGAAATTTTGCTCAAGTGCCCCGGAATTCAAAGAAAAGTAGAGACGCTCAGCTCTAGTTACCTCTACCTCATCGAATTTTATAAATTTTATAAGTTAGTGTCCCCCCACCTTTTTGGGGGGGAATGGTCGAGAGAGACAGAGCCAAAGTTGGTTCTGATTCTTCAGAATGCTTCATTTAAATTCATCCTCAATCCTTTTCACAGATGGTTCCTCTCCTCTGGTTTTCAGCACAAGTAAAAATCACTGCATCCTCGGGAAGGATGAGATTCACTTACGCAGAGGGACAGGGCAGCGGAGGGAACACAGGAGCCCGGTGGGAAGAACTTCCTGCAATCCCAGCTCCTTCCTTCACATTGTCTCCACGAGGCTGAGCAATTCGCTTAATTGTTTCAGCTTCAATTTGGACATCTGCTTACTGGGGTAGTTTGGAGAATACATAAAACAATGCCTTTATGAAATGATTTGGAATGAGTAAAATCCTCACAGTGCAAGGATAGTGTCTGTGTCACTAATTGCTCTAAGCCCAGTAGACTTGCTGACACTCAAACGGGTCGCCAGAAGTTTTCTTTGCTTGGATAAGTGAATGGCATATTGTAACTCTAGTCGAAAGGCACAGGGAGAAAAGGTCTAGACCAAGGAAAGGAGAATTATAAGCAAATATATATATAGGGCTTGTTGTTGAAAGAAAGCATGGTTGTGCCTCCTTGAGCTTTGGGAAACGTTCTCCAGGGAGCATCTCCAGAAAGAGAACATTCTGTTGACTCTTCTGGTTTATTTCACTTGCCCGGGAAGTCCTGAGACCAGGGTGGCCCTCACTTTTCCTGGATTTGGCTTTCCTTGCACTTCTGACCGTCCCTCCAGGTGAATTTGAGCTACAGGGAAGTCTCACCTGGTAATTATACACTGAGCACAAGGAATCATGTCTCTCAGATAATGAGCATCGGATTTGGCTAACTTCCCCATTAGTTTAACCAGACAACTTTTTTTCCCTTGTTGCTCCAAACCAGACTAAAATGCAGAAGGTTTTTCCCTGGCTTAGTCAGTCAAGTACAGGAAAAACAAGGAAATTGGGGCTAATTTCCCAGTCCTCCAGGATCTCAGCCCGCCTGGAAGGACTACCACTGAATGTGGATAACAACGATAAATAAATTTAGAAAAAGAGAGATGGTCTCTCTTATTCAGGTAGGGAACAATGTAACAATTTTAGAAATGGCGATTTTATGGAACAAAAGTAGTGGGTGGATTCATGAGGATTTTAAGGGGTAAAAATAACACAATTTGGTAAGTAACTACGTATTCAGAGGTTAGTAAGGAAGAGATCTATTAATTTGCTGGGGTTGCCATAACAAAATACCTTATACTGATATTTTAGTCTGTGGCTTACACAACAAACATTTATTTTCTCACGGTTCCGGAAGCTAGAAGTCCAAGATCAAGGTGCTGGCAAGTTTTGTTCCTCCTGAGGTCTCTCTCCTTGCTTGCAGATGGCCACCTCCTTGCTCTGTCTTCACGTTCTTTTTTCTCTCTTTTTTTCCCATTGTGCATGCGTATTAAAAAATTCCTCTCCAGCTGTGAACCTGTGAAACCGGGAAAGTTATCTGCTCCCAAAATATAATGATGAGACAGGCATAGGTTAGATATTCTTATTTCAAAAGAGAGAAATCAGAAAGAAGAAAGGAATCATGGGTCCCAAGCAAATCTGAAACCTACCAGGAGAAATTATGTGAGATGATTTTTTAAGTTTAGTTATTTATTTTGAGAGAGAGAGAGGGAAGAGGGCAGAAAGAGAGAGAGAGAGAGAGAGAGAGAGAGAGAATTCCAAGTAGGCTCTGAGCTGTCAGCGCAGAGCCTGATGTGGAGCTCGAACCCATGAACCGTGAGATCATGACCTGAGCTGAAATCAAGAGTCAGACACTGAACATACTGAGCCAACGAGGTGCCCCACATTCTGTGAGATAGGAAGGCTTGAGGATAATGCTCTCTCTCTTTCTCTCTCTCTTTCTGTTTGTTTTGGCTTCATGGTCTGTCCTCTAGACCCTCTGTGATGGCAGCCCTGCCTTCTGGGCCCACAAGGGTGACAGCCCCATCCTGAGACCATGGGCAGCAGTCAGACCTTCTGAAACCGGGGAGGAGGCAGCCTCATCCCCTTAGCTGTGCCCTCTGGGTCTGCGGAGGCAGTTGTAGCCCTGCCAACCTCTAAATCACCTTGGGGACATTCTTCCCTTTCCTTGAGGGATACACTGTGTTCGTGGCCACACAGTTCTCATCATCCCATCTTGTAGACTCTCAAAACTCTGACTGCTTTTCCTTCCCTTTGTCTGGTCTGTGTCCCATGTAGTCCAGGCCAATAGTGTTTCTGCTGGCATAGAATCCCAGCTCTGTTCCAGTCTTCTGCTGAGACACACGGCTGCTTGGATCTCATAATCTTTTTATCAGATGAATGCCCACCGCATCCTTGGTGCTCTTTCCAGAACATGCTTTCTCATTTTTTTTGCAGTCTGCATAGGCTTAGATTTTTCCAAATCTTCATGTTCTTGTTCCTTTCTTCTTAAAAGTTCCTTCTATTTTCTCTCTCCTCTGGCATTTTACTATAAGCAGCAAGGAGAAACCAGGCCACCCCCTCCACACTTTGCTTAGAAAAATCCTCAGCTAAATATCCAAATCCTTTATTCAGAATGTCTACCTTCCACAAAATGTAGAACGTGATTCAGCCAAGTCCTTGGCCCCTTTATAACATGATCACCTTTCCTCCGGTGTCCAATAACAAGTTTCTCATTTCTATCTGGGACCTCACCGGAAGCAGCTTGAGTGTCCACATTTCTACCAGTGGTCTCTTCGAGGAGATTTAGGATTTTCTAGTATACACCTCAAAACTTTTCTGGCCTCTACCTATACCAGTTCCAAAGTCACTTCCACATTTTTAGTTGTTGGTTATAGCAGCACCCCAACCTACCCCAATAAGTAGTAAATCCTTATTCATTTTCTAGTGTTTCCATAACAAAATACCACAGAGTGGCTGATTTAAGCAACATTGATTTTATTTTCTCACGGCTCTGGAGGCTGGAAGTCAGAGGTTAAGGTGCAGCACGTAGCAGCTGTCATGAGTATAACGTATTTTGAGATTTCAATACTGTGGAAACACTACCACTGACAATTCCCACTCCTTCCAGTGCTATCTTTACTACGACCATCTCAAGATTGCTTAAAGCACAAGAATAATCCAAAAGAATTCATAAATATATCCCATGATTCCATCTCAGGAAAATGTACAGAAAGACTTCAAAAAGATAACGGACATCACGGAAATTATTTGAAGTCCTTTTGGTTCTCAGGAAGAGAGATATTGTTGCTCCTAATCCAGTCCACGTGAAGACCTCTTCAAGTTCTTTCCGGCGAGAACCAGAACCAGTAAATATGAAGAGTACCATCACGGCAGGATGCCAAAAGAGGCTGGGAGGTCATCATCAAAGGGTTTTGGTCCACAAAGCCTCCAACAAGAGCTGGTTTTCTGGCAGCACAGTTTACTTTCTGTTGTAAATATTTGCCCCAAAGGATCAGGAGGTTAAAAACAGAAGGTGGGTTAATAATGACTTTCAGGGAACATTGTCACTTGCATGTGGGTCATTCAATGAATGATCCTTGCGCTGGCAGAATGCCTCTTATTAAGAAGAAACCCTCAGCCCGCACTCCGGTCGGGACGTTTTGGTCGCACCCCATTGCTGCCTTTTTCTTTCATCAGTGGCTCTTTCTTTCTGGCTCAGTTCCAGCACCAGAAGAGCCGTTGATCACCAATGAGAGAAGGTCTTTGAGAGGTGGCCAAGGCTAAGCAGAGGTTTGCCACGGGTGATTTGGTTTTGAAGTACAGTTTATGAATGAAGTTAAAAAAAAAAAAAAAAAGAAAAGACAAAAAGAAAACCACTTCTACCTGACCTGCCTTTCGGTCTGGGGGTGGAAAATTAAGCAAGGAGGAAAAGAGAAATTATAAATATAATGAAAAATACACATTTAGAAAGAGTGTAATGTTTCTAACAGAAATGCTTATTGTACCTATTGGCTCCTCCCCTTCTCTCTAGCCTTATTCATGCCGCTCTCTATCTGGAAACTTCCTATGCAACAGTATAAAACTTATTTGCAGTTTTCTTGGTAAGCTTTGCTATTTAACACCTCTGCGTAATGCCTCGACACAGACCCTTCTTTTCCAAATTAACTAGCTTTCCTGCTCTCCACGCAGATCCGATCTCAGCTATGAAGCTTTTCCGTATTTCCCTTTGCAAAACAAGCCTAACAGTTTATTCCTTGTGCACTGTATAATCCTTCTTTGCTAGGATCATCCTTGCTTGTTGAGTTGGTGCTTTTTACCTCTTATAGACATATGAAGGTCCACAGGAATCATGTGGGAAACTCAGCACATTTTTTTTGTTCGCCAATTACACTTGGAGATTTTAAGAAAGAAAAAAAAAACATCCTATAAGGTAGAACAGAAACGTACAGCATTGCGTATAATTTCTAAAAATTTTCTTAAAATAATGAACCAGAGTCTTGAAAAATATTTACTCTCAGGACTGCTTGTTGTGAATCCCGGCTTTAGATTCTTTGATGTGGCCAATCTCTCTCTTCGATTATGGTGGAAAAGTTTGAGAAGCAGCGGTGGAAAGTTCTGTGATTACACACCTCACCCTACTTTCTGTTCACTTATTTCCACGTGTGTGTTACTGAAAAATGCTAGGGAACAAATTTAATAAAGGCACCAGTGTTATTCATCAGTGTGCCCTTAGCATTTTGCATACCGAACAGGACCTAGTGTCTTTCAAATTAAACCAAAATGAAGCAGATGGGCTTTCATCATGCAGAGTAAAAAAATGACGACGTTAGAGAACTTAGTTAATAAACCTGTTCTGTGAAGTGCTAAATGTGGATGCAGCAGAGGAATAAGAACAGACAAAACTCGTTTATACAACAGTCAGTCACATGGAAATCTCCATTAATCAATACTTCATTGACACTGATCTTCATAATGTAGACCTCAGTGTAATTTGTGAAGCATTAATGGAGGTCAGATTTGATTAAATCTTATTCATAAACTTTCAGACTCAAGGTGGACCTAGAAATCGCCTGGTACAGGGGTGGTAAATGTGCCTATGTGTGTGGCCACTCTCATTTTCTAAGAGGCTGGCAGACATCACTAATCAATCACAAATCTCCTTCTCACTGAGCCTGGCTATAGGTGCAAACACTTCTTAACCCATTATTCCAAGCAGGCACAACCGGTCAATACGATCTTGCAAAGAAGATGAAAGTTATCTTGAATTAAATCCAATCCTATATCCAAACAATGGGTGGAACGTGGATATGGGAAAATGTGTGGTGAACCCTAGTGGCAAACACCATACTGTTCTCCTTGTTCCAAGGTTAAAGCGAGATTCTTTCCTCGGCTACCCAACCATGCTGAATTATCTTCCATGAGGTACCTTAACCCTTCTTTCTTTTTAAAATTTTTTTGACATTTATTTATTTTTTAGAGACAGAGATAGAGCATGAGTGGGGGAGAGCAGAGAGAGAGAGGGAGGCACAGAATCTGAAGCAGGCTCCAGGCTCTGAGCTGTCAGCACAGAGCCTGATGTGGGACTTGAACTCACGGACCATAAGATCATGACCTGAGCTGAAGTCAGAAGCTTAACTGACTGAGCCACCCAGGCACCCCGGTACCTTAACCCTTCTTATAAAATGTCTTCAGGAAAGCTCTGTTCCATTGATGAGCCAGGCATTGTCAGATGTGAAATACTGAATGAAGGCACTGAGTAAATTGAAGCTGGTGCCTCTAAACCATAGAGATATGTACAGGGTAGGGTTTGGGCAAAGAAATAAAAGATAGAAGTAATCAATTTTATTCGAGGAGGGGATAAAGGAGAAATAGAAATGGCGGCAAGGAAGAAGAAATACTTCTGCTAGATCTTGAAGGATGAGTTAAATCTCATGAAGGCAATAAGAAAATAAGAAATGAAAGCCATTCCAGCCAGAGGAAACCACAGAGGCACAGAAGTGAGAACCACCATCACACTAGGAAGCAATCAGTATCGTCATGGCAAACATACCAGGAGAGATGTGGTAGGAAATGGTGTTTTTAAAAAAAAAAAAAAATTTTTAACGTTTATTCATTTTTTGAGAGACAGAGAGACAGAGCATGAGTGAGGAAGGGGCAGAGAGGGAGACACAGAGCCCGACGCAGGGCTTGAACTCACAGACTGTGAGATCACGACCTGAGCCCAAGTCGGACGCTCAACCGACTGAGCCACCCAGGCGCCCCAGAAATGTCTTTTTAAAAAAATGTTTATTTATTTTTGAGAGAGAGACAGAGTGCGAGCAGGGGAGAGGTAGAGAGAGAGAGAGGGAGACCTAGAATCCAAAGCAGGCTCTGGGTTCTGAGCTGTCAGCACAGAGCCCAGTTCAGGACTCGAACTCTCGAATCACGAGATCATGACCTGAGCTCAAGTCAGAGGCTCAACCAACTGAGCCACCAGGCGCCCCAGAAAAGGGCTTTTTAATACTCATGGTTGAAAGAAAGGTAAGAAGGAGGGACAGGAAGGGGAGAGAGAGAGAGTAGAAAGAGGAATGGGAGATAATCATCAGAGGTATTACTATCAAGTACATCTCTGAGTGTGGCATTCACATCTTTCTTTAGACCCACTTTCAGAGATAACAATATTTGTCTGAGGTTGACCAGTTGAATAGTGGGGGGCTGGGGTTCCACATAAGTCCTTTGATTTCAAAGCCCTTGCTCGTTTCTGTTGCCACTCAGCACCGCTGGGATCCATGGGCATCTTTCCAAGATATTAGTTTGGTGAGGACTTATTTTTAAGTTCTGAAATGTTTGCTCATAAATCAGACCCCTTCCTTTGTGTTTAAAGGTCAACAGTTTGAATGAGATCATTGCCCCCCTCATTTTGGATTTCTTTCTCCTGCTCCCAAAACACTTGAAAGCGCTTATGCATGAAGACACAACTCGACAGATATTTACTGAGGCCCAGCTCTGACTCTAAGTAGCCCTGTGATCTTGTCAAGACACAATACAACTTGGATTTCAAGTTTTTCATCTGTCAAAACATATTTAAGGAGAGTCAGCGTTGAATATTTAAGTAAGAAGAGAATGTGCTGGGTATTAGAAAGATCTGGGTTTGAATCCCCACTCTGCCACTTTCCACTTGCATGATCTGTTAACTATATGTTAATTAACTGCCCTGACACTCGAGTTTCTCATTTATAAGATGAGGACAATCATATAGTCACACAGCTTTGTTATGAAAATTAAGTATGGTCATATGTGTAATGTTCCAACCTCAGTATCTACTATGGGATCTTTGTAAGTAGAAGGCCCCTTAACTTTTCATCTTCAGTGAACTGCCTATGAAGGAAAAATGGTCCCCACGGTCACCGACCTCAGTCATGAAGTAGATATGAAGAGACTGGGCAGCTTTGGAGAATTTCCCAGGATTGTTGGGGCAGAAGTGGGAAACCCCCTCTACTGCATGTCTGAGTACAAGATCTTGATTCAGAGAAGTTCCACAGAGCTTTGGCTAATACGTTATTTCCACTATTTCTCTGCACCCATCCTACCAGCTATGTAGGAGTCCTGTGCCAGTCCACACCTTGGGTCTTTGGAGGGAAAGAAGGCAGAATATTTCACTGAATGACAAATCAATGGCCCAACTTCACAGCCAGGCTGAGCTAGACGGATCCACAAATACCGTTATCAGGTTGAAGACTGGCCAGGATCAGGGATAAGAGTTGACTGATACAGCATGGGCTTTGATTAGTCAGAATTGGTGCCAGCTGAAAATGACAAATATGGTCATGCCACTTTGAACAGTTTGCCTATTAGTCATGGCTACAATAGAGATGTAGATTTGGAAAGTTGCTTTTGCTTCGGTTTAATACTGAACTAGAAAACAAGCTGTGAAAAGAATATTCAGATGAAGATACCAGTGGGCAGACACACAGCTTCAGATGTCGCACTGGTTCCTCAGAGATGGGCCCCGAGTTTACAGCCGAGCAGTCATGTTGAGTGAGGGCTCGTTCATCAGGACCTTCCACTCTCTGCCTTTTGGTGACGCAGCCTCGACTTTCAAAGATCCACACTGTTTGCACAATAAGGAAATGTTACCTGCTTTGAGGTCACATGCTTCTGAATATTTTTCTTGCCTTGCTAGGAATATTCAGCTTCCTGGTGGGACTGGCCTGACCAAGACCTTCATAAGTGCCAGCTCAGTTGACTTGGTTTATCCCAACTATGCATTGTGCCAGCTGGTGGCCTCCATAGTCAGATGACTCCATAGTCAATGTCCCAACTCAACCACTTGAAGTTGAATTTAGGTAAGAAATTTAAATTATAAAGATGGATTCTATAGGGGGAAAATTGTCCCTCCCTCTTTAAGCCTTCATCGGTTTCTTATTTGGAGTGGGGGCACAGGGTGGAGGCTTAAAAATCTTAACTCAGCCTGTAGGATTGACAGAATCTAGGCCTTCCTGGCCCCTTTGGCCCGATGGCTGCTTACACAAGCCACCTCTTGGTATTTTAATGTTGCTTTGCATACATATACCCTCTCTATTCACAGTGCTCTCCTTTCTTCCTTTATTTTCTCCAGTGCCTTTTTAGGTATCAGGTTTCAAGCTCTCCTAGGATGCGTTCCTTGAGCCTTCATTCAGACTCTGTTTTTGTATGTTTTGCTTTGTTTTTGCTTTCGGCGTCCACCACCTTGCTAAGAAAAGCATAAAAGACATTGTACTGTAACAATATTTGGTTTTGCTTCAGAAAAGTCATCAGGGGAAAATGTGGCCTCTATTGTGTTATTAGCATAATTTTTCCCAAGCATGGGATGCAATTTAAAAATAAAAAGGTGCTGCAGCTTTTCCTTTTACATATCATCTCTTTCCATTTCCTGATTTATCAAGAAAAAAAAAAAAGGTCTAAGGAAACTGACTGAAGACCTGGCTGAAAAGTGCAATACTTTTTCACTCTTTTGATTGAAGTATTTACGGTCTGTATGACTCATTTGGCATGGGATAAATTGGTCTTGTATTTCTTCCTGCATGTATTTATTTTTTGGTTTCTGACAACTTTACTGAGATATCATTTAAACACTATAAAATTCACTCATTTAAAGTGTAGAGTTTGGTGTTTTTTAGTATATTTGCAGAGTTGTCTTAACATCACCATTATCTAATTTTTTAATATTTTTATCACTCTACCTTGTGAGCAATTTTTAATATCTATATAGTTTTTTCACAATCATGTATCTTACAGCACACTGACTATATTTGCAAATACACATTTATGGATGTTATGATTCAATTACTATCTGTTTCTTACATTAGAGCATAAGCAATAGGCTAGAGACTCTTTCTGGGTTAACTTTATGTCGCTAATACCTTGCGGAGTATTTAGCAGGTAGTAGAAGCTTGATACATATTAAAAGATTAGACTCATGAGCCTCAGTGTTGTCATTTGTAAAGGAGGGATAAAAATACATTTCACGCAAGGATGCCTTGAGTATCAAATAATACAATGCATGTGAGAACACCCTGGAAGCTGAAACGTCATAGAAATCTTAGCCATTGTTTAATATCTATCTTCAACTCAAGAAACAATCTAGGTCAGAGATACATGAGTTTGGGAGTATGAAAGCCAGCGACTGAATGCCCCTTACCTGTCTGCCATTTCCCAAGAATAAAGAATGATTACATCTCCCAGAATCCTTTTTGGCTAAAGTGAAGGGAGCAAAAGTCATGTGCCTAGCCTTCCAAGCCTAGTCCTTAACATTTTCTCAAGGTCCTCAACTCATGCTCATTCCCTGTCCATATGGCAAAAACAAAAGGATGTGGGGATGGCAGTCACATGAAACGAAGAATCCTGGATTCTCTTCTTAAAGGAAAACCTAGGAAAGCCATCTAATCCGCAACAATATCTGACATGAGCGAGAATTCCACTCTCTTGTGTGTGCTAAGTCACTGAGATTTCAGGATTCTTGGTTATGTGACTTCATACAGAAATCATACTTTGAAGTAGAGTGCCTCCATAACAAAAAGCTAAAATAAGTTGGCATTGGTTAAGCATTAAGAGACAGGCGTCAAGGAAGCCCACACAGAAGGCTGGAAGGATAGCACTCCAGACGATGCAGTTGTAAAAAATTTTAACTCCTGCCTGTGGTTTTCTGGGATACAGATCACATGCCTAGTCAACCAGCAGCTCTCACAGAAACCCTTGGAAAGCAGAAACTTTGTACTGTGTGTTGGCAACCAATGGCTGCCATTGGCAAGATATTTTAAGATATGAGCTCATAAGAGAATTAGATAGTTTGTAGGTAGAAGTGAAAGAAAAGACAGAAAGTCCGGAAATTTCAGATTTTTTTTTTCGGAGTTGGAAAAGTTAACAAATTCTAGACCCCAAAGTAAGATAGGAGACTTTTAAATAGTTTGAAATGCACAGTCTCAGAAAAACTCCTCGGGTAGATGAAGTAACTCAGGGCAATGATCAATCCTGATTCAAGCAACCCAGTTCAGTCCTGATAACCTCAAGGAAACATCGTTGAAGAGAAAGAGGTGAGGGGACAGACAAGTAAAGAAATAAAGCAGGTCTGAGAACTATGTCTAGGGAAAGATTTAGGTTATGGTCACTGAACACAGAACTGACTTAGAGGTATAGAGATTAAAAGCTATTAACCTGTTGAAAGAATTGTTTTGCAAAGAAATCACAAACTCATTGAAAATGTCTTTTGCCTTTAAGACTTGAGACAACCTTTAAGACCCTAACCAATCACAAGCAGGAGTGAAGTTTCAAAGCCTTAAGAATGGTGTATTCTCCAGTACCCACTTCAGATGTCCCCAAAGAGACTACTGGACTAAGAGAAGACTGACAAGGGTGGAGCCATAGACCAGGGGATAAAAAGAACAAGGGAGTTTCTGCACCAAGGAGCAAAATCAGAGCCAAAAAGGAACATTCTCCACCTACCCATCTTAGCGGGACTTCATGATAGCTGTCCTGAAAATCTCCCATAAAAACTGATGTTGGAATGAAAGATCCCTAAATTGATGGAGCCATGTGACAGAAGGAGCTAGAATCCCTAAGTTACTCTTTGGAGGAGAGCCACCTAACCCGCATTGCATTATGTGTGAGGAAGAAATAAACTTTTGTTACGTTCAATCACTGAGACTGGGGACCATGTGTTAGCTGTAAATTGGAATAATTAGCCTCAATTATGCAGAAAGCGTGGCTTTACATGTGGTTCTGAAATTAGGAGAATAGGTAAGAATACTTAGAAAAGACACGAAAGACCAAACTTTTCCAATTTTAAGGAAAATATTCAATTGAAAGTGAGATCCATATCATGTCTGAAAATGATTCCTGATTACTTGATAAAGTAAGAAATATGAGTTTTAGCATCTTCATAGACATTAAGTGCCAGGATGAGACCTAAGATTTTTTTTTTTTAATTTTTTTTTCAACATTTATTTATTTTTGGGACAGAGAGAGACAGAGCATGAACGGGGGAGGGGCAGAGAGAGAGGGAGACACAGAATCGGAAACAGGCTCCAGGCTCCGAGCCATCAGCCCAGAGCCTGACGCGGGGCTCGAACTCACGGACCGCGAGATCGTGACCTGGCTGAAGTCGGACGCTCAACCGACTGCGCCACCCAGGCGCCCCAAGATTTTTTAAACTATAGGTTACTTTCCCAGGCAGGTTTTCTTGGAAAGCCAGTGCCCTCTAGGCTTCTTACAGTTTTTAATACACTAGTGTATATTGTCAACCTCCAGCCCATCACCACCACCCCAACCACTTAGCACTACCCACGCTCCCACAGGCTTTTAAGATCCCAGGAAATCCTGTTTCTTTTAGACAAGGAAAAAATATTTTTGCAAGCCTATACACATTTCCAAAATCTCATATATACCAGCATTCCTTGAAAAACAGCATGGGAAACATCCTTATAGGCCATACAGTTGTTTCGATTGCCTCCATCACCAGAGAAGGAAGATGAGACCAAACGGGTGTGGGGAGAGTTAATAAGATAAAAAGCCCGGCATTCATTTTCCCTCCTCCTTGTCTCGGCACCGAACCTTCTTAGTGGCGGTGAGCTTCGAGGCATGCGCTAAGGGGAAAGGTTGCCTTTTCCCTGAACTGTGGCAATTCCAGCTATGGATGAGGAGCGAAAACAACAAATACGAGCTTCCCAGTCTCCATCAAAGAGGCGGTTTCCCCCAGACACAAGTGTGGTAAGTGCTGCTCAGCTAGGAGACACGCGTCACCATGCACATTCTTGAATTGTGCCACTTTTAAAAGCAAAACAGGTGTTTAAAATGATCATTTTTGCTCAAAGGCCTGGAAACAGGAGACAGGCTCTGTCTCTCTGCTTTCAAGAATCCATTGCTCAGAGCGGGGGAAAAAGAGCAGATTAAAATTTCATGCCATAATTTTACAACTGATCATTAGTGCCACAGAGGGCATGGTACAAAGTTATTTTCCAACCACTGGAAAAAAAAAAAAAAAAGATGTGTCTTGAAAGAGGGTATTTTTAGCATAATAAGTGATTGTGCAGTTATATATAGATTTTGTTTCACTTTCTTCCAACTGTGAATGTGATTGTGTTCATATGCTTGGGAAATTTGCATATAATGTGTGCTATTTGTATCTTAGCCAAATCCCTTGAATTCAAGTTCAAACTACTCACTGAAATGGTACTAAAGCCCACTGAGATAAATATACTTATCTTTCATTTCTTAAGGCTCACATCCAAGAGAATGTCTTCCCTTCTTCCTGAAGTTGCCCATCTGGCAAATTTGCCAATAATTATCAAGTTCTCACTGCTAGGAAAGCCAGAAATTGGGTGAAGCATCAAAAATTGTGGTCTGCAGCCCAGGAGCAAACAAGATATTGAGCCAGAAAATGGGTTTTGCTTTCTTTTGTTTTGTTTGGCTTTTGTTTTTGTTTTCATTTTTGTTTTCACTTTCTATTATGTTCCAGGTTGAATTCAGGAAAAAACAAAACAAAAAAAACTTGTGTAAATTTGTAAAATGTCAACACTAAAAAAGGGCTTCGTATCTTTTTTCACGTAAATATAATTCACATACATGCTAACGTTTGCATTTTTAATGTATGCAATCTAATTGTTTTTAGTATATTCACACAGTTGTGCAACTGTCACCACTAACTAGAGAATGTTTTTATCACCCTAAAAAGTAAGTCTATACCCATTAGGAGTCACTTCTCATTCTCCCCTCTCTCCGGCCCCTGGCAAGAACTAATCTATTTTCCATTTGCATGGATTTGCCTTTCTGGATTTGATATAAATGGTCATACATTATGTTTCTTTCATGTCTAGCTTCTCTTAGCAGCCTCACTTTATGGATAAAGCAGCTGGGTCCACGCAAGGGAAATAAATTGCCCAATTCACGTGGACTTTTCTGGACATATCCAGAACTAGAACCTGTCCTTCTGAGTCCTCTACTTAACAGGATACTAGCTGAGCACTTTCTGGGAGCTCCATTCTCAAGGCGGCTTTCAACCTCATTGGAAAGGTCACCAAACGGAATGATAACCGTTATACCCATTCCCTGAGAATGCTATACAAGGTTGGGAAAGGACTTTGGTAAGCTTTACAAGGTATAAAAGGAGTTATGAACTCACTCCATATCATGTTCAAATAATAAAAAAATAGTGTCGATACTGCTCCATAATAAATATGGATTTGGTGAAGCAACAGGGCATTTGTGTTGCTGAGTGGGTATACAAGACTGGGGTTGAGTCTCTCATAATAAACTGAACAAATGGGTAATAAATGTATTTTGGAAGGAGTGCCAGAGTATTAATCTACCCAAGCTCTCTGAATTCCCACCCACTTTTCAAAGTCAAGGCCTAACTCTATGCCAAGACTCCCTCAGTTGATATTCATACAATATCGATTTGGGCTTTGATGAAAACCCATTTCCCCTGGAATGCTCTCCCATGAAGTCAAAGCATGTAACGATCTCGTTCTCTTGTCCTGTGAAATCATCCTATCTTCATCTTTATACACTTACACATTCTTACTTCCTTCCATCCTCCTTCTCCATCTTAGTGACCACACAATATCCAACCTACTGAACCCACACTGGGTTTCAAGTCAACCCACTCAAACAGCCTATCTTCCTAAAGTCTTAAGATGCCAAGTTCATCTTTTGTCCCCCAGTTCAGTGCCCACCCACAGCCCAGTGTACACCCTTAGGACCCTGAAGCAGCACTCTGAAATGGATTCTACTTATAACTTGTCATGACTTGCCATTGACTGAGTCCCTTGGGAGCTCCAGGATGCCAGTCTACCTCCTGTCATCCAGATTCTAGACACCTTGACCTCTCAGTCCTTCTGCGCCCTTCTGTGCCCCTAAATAAGCCAGAGCACTTCCTAAGAGGAATTACTTCTTAAATTTCCAAGTTCTATTCTCAGTTGCTACAAAAGCATGAAAATGGTGGCATAGGGCAGTGATTTGGAGATGAACTTCTAGAATTCGTAGCCCAGGCTTAACTATTTTAGTAACTGTATGACCGTAACTAAGAGTCTTAATTTCTCTGGGTTTCAGTGTACTGATCTTTAAAATGGAGATAATAGTGGTTCATGCCTCATAAAGTTGTTCTGAAGACTAGGTGATTTTATACGTGTCAGGTACTTAGCTAAGTACTTGTAATACAGATATTGTATGAAAATAATCACTATTTTGTATTTTCTCTGCATACAAGTAGCCCATATGCAACATTTAAACAGAGATGCAGTTTTTTTCTTGTTTTTCAGAACTTCTTAAAGTATCAAAGAAAAAGTACTAGATTGGGAAACAGGAGATCAGAGTGCAGTTCTTATCCTGCTGCTAAATTATTATTGAATACAGTGCATTTTCTTATGGAGGTTAAATGTTTTCCCATATCTGTGGCTGCAATATATACATTTTTGAATGCTGTCCTTTCAAAGAGTGGAGTTATAAAAATCTAAGTAATCATAGATGCCAAATTAGCAATTTCCCAGTGAATGGGATGTTCATAAATGATTCTCCTCCCTAAAGTTGAATAATTCTCTAGCTCAGCTGCACACATTCATCTTCCTGAGCTGTCTTTGCTTTAAAAAAAAAAAAAAGAACAAACAAACAAACCACAAACTACCCAACATGACACAAAACGATAATCAGAAATGATGGCTTACAAAAATCAGGATATTAGAAAAGCTGGCCAGATGTGGACTGCATCAACCCATCCCCTGATTGTCCTACTTAAGTGTTTCTGGCTGGACTGTTCCTCCTTAAGTGACTCACCCTCTAACAAGGTCACTTCACTCCAACCTGCCCTCCAAGTGATATGACCTAGCAGGTCTAGAAAGGCATGAGCAGTCTTGCAGTCTACCTAAAAAAAATGCAACGTATAACCCAGCCTTGTATTTTCCTATAGGCCCTGTGGTTATCTCAATTGTCATTATTAACTTAATCTGTCCCTCTTCTCCTGTGCCGGGACTGGGTGTTCTGAGAGAAGGGACTGGGTTTTGTGCTCTTTAAATTGTAATATTCAGCATTTCACCAGGGCATAAAAAGTTATCTGCCTTTTGTGAGTACACATGGTGAGTCAAGTCAAATGGCTCTTCATTGGAGATAATGCATTGGTCATTTTTTACATTTTGCCCCCTCCGCCTGAAGTGACTATCCCTTCCTGTACACTTAATGAGTCATCCTTTACGATCCAACTCAGACATTGCTTCCTCTGAAGTGTTATCCCTGAGCCCCTCAAACTTTTTCTTCTCTGCGCCATGACAGTATAGTTTCTTATAGACGTCAAAGACATCTCCTGAGACCTTGTCTCTATTCCTCGAAATAAACTTGCTGAATTTTTTTATTTGTTAAGTAAAATATTGTTTATAAGTCTTATTTTCCCAGAGGAGGAGCGCATCTTTAAGTATAAAGAAAATGAAAGTACCTCCTTAATCCCTCTTCCCCAAATCTAGCACAGACCTGGCACACAACAGGCACTGGACAGTGTTCATTGATTGTGACTGTATTGAACTGATTTAAACCGTGTTGAGTTCAAATTTATAAAGGAAATTCATCTTGATTAAGGGTTGCTAGTATAATTGATATGGTCAAATAAAATGGGTGAATTACAAAAGGTATAGAGTTCATGTTTACTTTGGGCAACTTTATACATGATTTTTATCATTTTGACAGAGTTTAAGAAAATCTTGTTGGGACTTTTCTCTTCCTGGTGTTTTCTTTCTTTCCGCACAACTAGAGACATTGATTTGTCCCCAGAAAGGTTAGGATAATGGAAGAGAGAAGGAAAAGTACTCAGTATTCAACTTTCGGCTTCCGAACAGGACGTAAAGCTGAAAGGAAGACAAAAATTAGGTAAGCAGGTTTTGTTGTCTGACAAAAAGAGATTTCCAAATTGAAGTGTCTCCTTTGGTGTAGCAAAAGTGAGTCTTAGAGGTTTGAACGTGGAGTGTTATTATAAGCTCTGGGTAGAGGGGACTCGGCAGGTACCAAGCCTGTTTCTTGACAGAAGAGAAAAACACCCTTACTAGGAAATTTTGAGCTCCAAATCTACAGCGTATTTGCACATATTAGAGTAAGGACACAGAACAGCAAAGAGACTATGTTAGGTGAGAAGGGTATGGAGAATTTAAGTACCAACAACCATTTCCCCCTTCCAGCCACAGAAGTGTGGGCCCAGAAAAAGAATCTGATCTAGAGAATGAAGTTGCTTACTGATTACGTTTTGTGTAATGTGTGAATGCAGGCTCAACTGCACAATGTTTGGGCTAATGGCTTTTGAGAAGGAAGGTTTGCCCAGACCACATGGGAAGTCTCCACAGCCCTGCTATCTGACCTTTGTGCAAACCTTAGCTAAGCCATCCGAAAGGCTTCACGAAGGGCCCAGGAGTACATCAGTAGCCCAGACAATAGAAGGTCAAAAAAATAGGCAGTTGAGATTAGATGAATTCTGACTGATGAAACACTACAGTAATGCAATAGGACCTATAAGGAACTGATGTTAAAGTTTGGGTGAGGAATTCTTACCCAAGAAGCTATTAGGGTTATCCAGCGAAACCGAACCGACAAAAAGGTTTATCATAAGGGATCCTCTTACCCAAGGATGAAGGCTAAGGAGTCCCACAATCAGAGATCCCGGAAAACCAGTGATGTAGCTCCAGTCCAAGTCTGGAGGCTTCAGACCCAGAGGAAGCAATGGCATATGTTTCAGTCCGAGGGCACGAGAAGATCAATGTTTCATCTCAGCAACCAGGCAGAAAGAGAGTTCTCCCTTCTTATGCCTTTTGGTTCTATGCAGGCCCTCAAAAGACTGAGGCCCACCCACACTCTGCTTTACTCTGCTTTACTCAGTATATCTATTCAAATGTGTATCTCTTCCAGAAACACAATCACAGACACACCCAGATATAGGCACCCTGGCCCAGTCAAGTTGACATATAAAATTAATCATCACATGCTCTATGCCAATTCTTTGAAAATGTTAAACTTATGGACCTACATATGGGAAAGGATTGCTACGCTGTCTGCCTCCAACTTGCTTTCAGGTCTAATCTTCTATTGTCACTGCAAATAGACCGGAGTCCAGAAGGGAATGTTCTTCTCCAACATCACCTGATAGATCAGTGACAACTCTGAGTTCCTTGTTGCCAGTGAGTTTCAGTACCTGCAGGATTTCCTTGCTGTCAGGTTAGCATATGCTATGAGTCTTCTGTAGATGAAACATCAGCTCTCGATGCCAGCTCAGCACACAGTTCTCCTATCTTTGCTGCCTGGCCATGTGAGAGCAAAACTCATCCGGCCAGCACCATTCCCAAGAATGGTGCTTCTTCCCTCCGATAAAGATTCAACTTTGAACCAGAAAATCACGTGAGCCTTCGAGCTGTGGACCCCAGTCTGTCTCTGCCATTTACTTTGAACATGATTCTGCTCTTCATTTTTCTCATCTGAAACATTAGGAGAAGCTAACATAATCTCTAAAGTTTCCCACATAATCTGAAAAACAATTAAGTAGGTGCCATAATTATTGTGGTTGCTTCCAGGGGAAAAATGAGCACATCTATGGTGGGACTTGGTGAAGAGTAGGAAAGAAATAGATACGGGGTGGTATTGGCCACTGGTATCTTGGAGTCTAGAAGAGAAGTGGGTATTTCAGTCATTAACCACAATATCCTATGAGGAATGCTAATTAAGGGATATATTTGATCTAACCCATTCACACCGTCTTATTATCAAAACCAGGTGACTACAGAATAAGCACCCAAGGTTAGGAGCTTCTTTAAGGGCACAGATGACTGGTTTCCCTCCAGATGAGACCCATGACCTCTGCCCTACGGCATTATCACAAGGTTCTAGTTCACCGCACGACACAACGTTCTCTCCCAAACTGCATGAGGGGGAAGGGGCCTCAGCGCCGAAGGCCATGATGAACATTTTTGTATTCCCATTACCTAACACAGAGCCTGGCACATTATAGACACTCATGTCCGTGTCCATTCTTGCATTCATCCACTTTTTCAACCAGTCCTTTTGCCAAATGTTATGCTGGGTTCTGGGACACAGTGGTGAGTAAAACATGCAAGGTCCCTTTCCTCAATGGGTCTATATTAAAACGAGGGAGGGTGGACAATTACTGGTACACAAGCAGATAATCTAATATTCTGATAAAGCTTATGAATAAACGGTGACGTGGTCAAGAATACCGGGTGCGTTGCACACAGTAGGGTGGCTTAGAACAGTCTCTCTGTGTGTTCTGAAGAGGCCACAGTGTAAAAGCCCTGGTGAGAAATTCCTTGGTGCATAAGGACTAAGGAGACTGGATTGCCATAATCATATCTGCTGAAGGGAGCCGACAGTGCAAGGTGTTTGTAGCAGTGGACAGAGGAAGCATGATTTTCCGATAACACGGCTGTGGGGGGTGAGGAAAAGGGAGGTATCAGGGATGATGCCTAAATTTCGTTAAAATGAACCGGAAGGAAGGAAGGAAGGAAGGAAGGAAGGAAGGAAGGAAGGAAAGGAAGGTGGGAAGGAACAAAGGAAAGAGAAAGAAGGAAGAAAGATAGAAAGAGAAAGAAGTAGAAATGATTGATTCATTCTTCGAATGGTGGCCTATATTTCTGCACCAGAGGCAGAAAAGATGCATGTTTTTCTGGAGTCTGCCATCTAAAATATGATGCTGAATTTGAAGATGGTCAAAGTAGGGCACAAGAGGATACTCAGTTAGAATACAGCCTCTGAAAGAAGTGACCAAGCATTTTGATAGTAATACGGTTCTGGATCATTCGGGCAATTAATCACTGCATCTCTGTGATCCCACAGGGACGGAAGGGAAGATTTATCTTGAAAGATGAGTAAAATCCAAGAGATGACTGGGTAGAGAAGCACATTCCAAACAGGGAGAACAGCGTGTGCTGATCAACGGAGATGTGAACAGCCCAGTACAGGCAGGCTAAGTCTCAAACGGTTCAGAGGGTAGAGTAAAAGAGAAGTGTTGAGAGATGGGGTTGGAATGTCAGGCAGTGTCACATCAAGCAGTGTTTTCTATGCTGAGAAGAGTTTGCCAGTAGCCAATGGTTCTGCAGCTCCAACTCTGCTGATCTGTTTCTCCCATGAGCCAGAAGCCAGATCCCTTCTTGCCCCCAGGGCTTTGCAACCATTTACACCTCTACTTACCCTCTTCATCATTCCTTCCTGTGTTGTTCCCACCAACCGTTCATTAAATCTCAGCTCAAATACCACCTTCTCAGAAAGGACACCTCTTACAGCTCAGTCTGTAATGGATTTACTTTTTTTTTTTTTCCCTATCACTCTGAGTTTTTCTCCCTTTAGTGTTTTTTTGCTACACGGTACCTTCTTGGTTATGTGTGCGTTTATTTATTTATCTGCGGCCTTCCTTTAACGGGGAACAGAATTTTTTCTATTTTATTTTCTTTTGTATTTTCAACACCTTTCGGGATAACAGGTGTTTATTAAATATTTGTGGAATGGATGAAGGAGAAAAAAACTGATTAGGGAAACGTACGGTCCAACTTGCCCTTTAGAATATAATTTTGGGTAAAGTATTGAAGGATTGCATCTCTCTGAAATAGAAAGTTCTAAAGTAAGCACATGACATAAAAACACGTTCAATCAGGGGCGCCTGGGTGGCGCAGTCGGTTAAGCGTCCGACTTCAGCCAGGTCACGATCTCGCGGTCCGTGAGTTCGAGCCCCGCGTCAGGCTCTGGGCTGATGGCTCACAGCCTGCAGCCTGTTTCCGATTCTGTCTCCCTCTCTCTCTGCCCCTCCCCCGTTCATGCTCTGTCTCTCTCTGTCCCAAAAATAAATAAAAACGTTGAAAAAAAAAAACACGTTCAATCAAAATTAGGTTGAAAATGGATTAGAAAGGTTCAGGGACACTTTGAAGACTGATATTCATCATTTCAGGACAGTGTATCCAACACCCCTAGTTTTGGTTTTGGTTTTATTCCAGCAAAAGACATGCTCCTTTTTCTGCACTTGACATCCTATTCAGCAGTCCGGAAGATTACTCTAGTACATCACTACATTTAGTGGAGTGGTGGGGGAAATAAACTGAACTATTTCATTTTTTCCCTGATGAAGAATGGAGTTTGTCGAATTTATGTGAGCTTAATACTCACATGATAAGATCCACTTCATGGAAAATGGGGGTGGAAGGCTAAGTTTGGAGGGAAACCATTTAAAAATGATATTTAGTTTCCTTGGAAATGAGAAAAAAAGAAAAAAAAACGTTCATTTCTTTCAATCCTATAATACCCGATTTTATGTATTTGAGATGTTTCTGCAGTGAAGTGAAACCTACTTTCACTCATTTCCACTGGATTTGGATCTACTTTATTCCTCCCAGTCATAGCTTGGGTATCACTGTGAAATTATCACATCGAAATTAAGACCACCATGGCCTCCAGTGGATCATTTCTAATGATCCCATTTCATGCCTCCTTTTGTCCTGCCCCTGTGTGCCCGAATAAAACACACGGTGCTTAGTGGCGACGTCAACAAAGGTTATGAGGATTCTGAAAATGTCTTATAAAAGCTAAGAAAAAATGAAGTAATCCATTGAAATACCAGTTCCAAAGAGTGGGCTCTCCCTCTCTCTCATCAACATGTAGTCAGATTTGGACTTTCATTCTGAGCAGCTAAGAAAGGGAGACAGGCAGGACATCAATTCCAACAACTTTGCCAAATGTTGTGTCGCTTGGAATATGAGACACGCTTCGATGCTAGAGGAGGGTCAGTGTCTAAAGGATTTGGAGGATTGTTAAACACGGTCTATCAGAAGCTACGTGTTTTGTACTCCCATTGGCCTTTTACCACCAACCCCTCTCGTAGTACACAACCGCCAAACCTCCGCTCTTTTTCTCGGTGTGAAATTATGCTAGGAATGAAATGGCCGATTATGATAATTACAATTGGTTTAACACTATAGGCTAACAGGTTGGAAAGAATAAACCTTTGGAGATCCAAGCACAAGCCTGGTATAGCCAGGTACTAACCCATCCTCTTTTCATTTCAGCTAGAAAGGATTTATTACTGCAAATGCCCAGTGATTAATGGGCAGATACGTCAGATGTCTCAATGTTTGTTGTCCTGCACAAAAGGCGGATGGACACATTTGGTCTGGGGAAATGTGAGTATTAATCCTAATACCACCATGTAAATCACGCTCGAAAAATCACAAAGCAGCGTCGCTCTGGAGGTGCATAACGCTGGGACTGCGGATCTGTTTTGTGCCAGGTTGAGTGTATACGAAGAGGAATAGAGCCTAGATGGCTAAGGTTCAGCTTTCTGGCCTGGAATCAGGTAGATCTGTGGGGAATTCTAGCTTTCCTGCCTTTGAGTTTTGTAACTATGGGTCAGTTAACTCTGAGTGGCCTCATTTTTTGTAAGAAAATTATGGATAATAAGAGATCATACTTCATAGGGGTTTGGGGAGGATTTAAAGAGATAGTATGAATAGAGTGCTTAACATAATACGAGTTGACAGTCTATATATTTTAGCTATTTAGTTATATTAAAGAGACACCATACCCGAGAAGATATGATGAGAAAGAGGAGGAGGTGGGGGGGAGGAGGCAAAGGAGGAAGAGAATCCTTCTCGTTTTACACGCCCAGAAACAGAGTGTTGGGGCTGCTAAGTGACTCGGTGAAAGTCACAAAAGTCCTGAAGCCTTGGGTCCAGGCTCCAAGTTCTAAATTTGATCTTGTTTCCAAGATCCTGAGACTTGATGAGGGAATTGGGCAGGGTGTTCCGAGGGGAGGAAACCTGTCAGTGCCCATCAGAATTTCCACTGCCGAACCTTTTAAAAATGAGGCTCAGGAGGAAGAGTTTCCAACTCTTTTGTTTCCATTTTTGTCCCGGTGGAAAAAAAAAAAAAAAAAAACAAGTGTGTATTACAGGCTTGACTTACAAGGACTTAACAGAAGGAGCCCCTTGTACTATTTGAGTTACTAATGGGATAGCAAACAGTCCCTGTAATTTACTTTGTACTTTGATAATGTCTTGGCTCCAAGGGTCACACAGGCCTTTCCAAACATTAACTTATTTCCCCCTCCCAACGCTTCTGAGGGGTCAGAGAAGGTTAGCACTCCCTTTGTTTCACGGAGGAGAAAACTGAGATCTAAGAGGGTTACGCATCCTACCAAGGTCACCCTGCAAGCCAACGTGCTATTCAATCCACCGCTTCCAGATACAGACACTCCTGGAACTCCCATGGGGAAATTTGTTCAGGATGTTTTGCGTCCTGACCTGGAACTGCCACCACATGTCACTTGTGTTACTCTTCGATACATCTCAGGCAATGCCTTCAACAAACCAGAGCATATGGCATCCTGGCTGCTTATGACCCTGCAGCTAAATGAGGCGAATAAACCAGAAGCATATCTCAGTGCAACAGGTATTGGTTGCAAGCAAATGTTACTTATCACATTAAAAGCGGGTGGGGGAGGTTGGTTTATTTGTTTGAAAAGTGAGGTGGAACAACATAGGGGAAATGTACGCACGTGTGAACCAGATTTTCAGCACCTCGTCTGAATACCGGGAACAGCGAGATTTATCCAGTTCGGCACCATTTACTGAGCGCCAGGCACTAGTTTCAAAGCGTTCGCTTATGCACGTTCATTTAATCACCAGAAGACCCCTGGTTTCTGCACAATATTTGCTCATTGTTGAGATGGAGGAGGCAGAAAGGCTAAATAGATCACTTAGTCTTCCACATTCTTATTCAAAAGTCGCCTTACCACTGACTCCTTCTCTTCCAGGGCACCTTGGCCACTCCTGTCCCTTTCCCTGCTAATTAATGATCAGTTAAGGATCTGGTTTATTATTTAGTCCCTCCCACTTGAACTTCATATTCATGATGATAAGAAGCTTTACCTAATTTGTTCACTGCTGCGTCCCTGGTGCTTCCAAGAGAGCGCCCAGTACATACTAGGTCCTAACAAATAATTACTGAATTAATGAATGAATGCATTCATGTGTTCCTGACGGCTTATAACTCTTACTAGTATGCAATTGTGGTTGCAATTTTACATTATTTATGTGGTTATTTGATTAAGCTTTATCTCACCTTCTAGAAAGATCTGTGGAAACAGACTATTTTAGCTTGATCGTCAAGCATATCCCAGTGCCTAACATAACGCCTGGCAGAAAGTAGTTCTCGATAAATATTTTCTAACAGAGGAAGTAAACCCAGCAGTGTCATCGAGTTCAAACAGTAAAAGGGTAACACTGCAAGGTTTGGAAGCTTTTCCGTTTATTCAATAACTATTTATTGAGCAACAGACATTATTGCTACCTTCATGGAGCTTACTAGCAAATGGTAGATTTCTCATACCAAATCCCAACCTAGGTCTTTATTACAAATCTATCATTTAAATAAAGAGCAATTTCATTTATGTTGTCATATTTAACTCAGTGTAGACAAGCCCTATAAGTAAAAAAAAAAAAAAAGCAAACTTAAATATCTGGCAACTTCACCTGTCTGGAATGCAGGCAAGAGGCCGAAAGCAAGCCAGAAAAGCCTCTTTCCACTTAAACTAGTTTAAAGTTCGACAACAGAAAAGTTTCTTAAGCCATATTTGATATTGCCTTTACTCTTACATATCACAGAACTGCCCTGTCATCTTAGGGGTCCTTCTTCCTCTTAAGGACTTTCACCCAGTCCATCCCCATCATTCAGCATGATGCATCAGAGGCTCTCAGCAAGCACTTGTGGGCGTAAGGAGGAAAGCGTGGATTCCACGGTTCATCACTGAGATCATGCTCAGTGCGCGCGCGCACACACACACACACACACACACACACTTACCTAGGTGTTGAATGGTTACATTCCAGCCGGGACGATGCAGACAATAAACAAATAAGCATGTACATAAATACATACTTATAAACATATACTTATTATATAATTTCAATATATGCTCATTATGAATATACTTAGTTTATTGTCCACATCTTCCCACATAGAATGTAAGTACCGTGAAAACAAGGATTTTTCCTGCTTGGTTCTCTGCTGGACTCCCCGCCACAGCGTCGGGCACTTTATAGACTTTCAATACTTATTTGCCAAAGAAATAGAGAAAAGGGAAGGGAAAGTAGCAAGGTCAAACCCCTGTAGCTACCACACTGTACAGTTGTACATCCATGTTATAGATGGAATGTCATTATCTTCATCCGAGATTTTTAAAGTGTATTCAATACATATGTATTGAGGGCCCCAAGTTCTTCGCCCTTGAGGAAGGAGAAGAGAAACAGACACATAAATGAAAAATATGTTGCGTGCCAGACGGTGTAACATCTATAGAGTACCCCTTTCTCGGCCTCTTCTTTCCCATTTTGGCATGGCAAGAATTGACTGGCACTCAGTGCCACGTGGAAGGATCTATCACTGAACAGCTTCCGTGCCTCTCTGGATCTTCTTACCTGCTCACCCTCTGTTGACATCTGAATTCGAGACTCATATCACAGTACTTGCTCTTGAAGGAGCCAACATCATAACTTCATAAGGCTAGGACGTATTCACGTGAAGAAGGGGAAAATACATTCAATAATGAAATACATCTCTCGCGCTTAAGAGGCCGAATGCGAAGTTATTAGCAAGGTGTGGCCCCTCGAAATCGCTATTTCCAGAAAACTGGTTTTTTTTTCTTACTGTAAATCTGGAATATTTGAAAACTTGCCAACAATTGAAATGTCTAACTGCCTACTCTAATTCTTTAAAAACTGAGAATTTTTTTTCTCTCAATTTTAATAGCACTTATGAGAATTCACTGAGGGTTTGGAATTTTTAAAAAAATATCCTTTGCTGAAAGAAGTAGATACAAGAGGGAAATGAAAATTCTTAACAGATAACAAATACTCAGAAAATTGTCCCACAATACCGAGTATTCGTGTGACAACCATCTCTGACTGTCCGTCTGACCCTCCTCCTTCACTTCCTCCTTATTTCCCTTTACCCTTCACTACTGGTCTTCTGCTCCCTCCCTGTTTAAATTTGCATATCAAGATCCCAACAAGTTTATACTCTACTAAGTCTTGCCTTGCAGTTGAAACATTAACAGAATTCTATGGTGCAGGTCTGTTGACACACTGTTACACCCAAACACTGCTACAGGAACCGCTCTGGTATTGTCGTTGATTTGCTTTGAGATAGGAAGTGATAGAATCACACGCAGAGCATTCTTCCATCCAACTCAACCTAGTTTTTTGCTGATGACTCGGAAGGTTTGATACTGCTCGCCGATAACACCGTGCATACCCGAAAATTCAGTTTATTGTGACAACTAAGAAATCTTGCTTTAAAAAAGGCTCTCAGCCTGCGTTCGAGTTCAAATTTTCGCTGCACCCGTTACCGGGAGAATTGTCAGATGTGGCGTGGGTCTTGGTGATGAGCAAATGCTTGAGAAGCAAAGGTGGGGGTGGAGTGAATTCCAGAGCTAATGTACGCACAGCCTATATTTTCACGTACTCGTTCCAGCGCCCGGTGACACCTTCCAGGATATTTGAAAACCTAGGGGTGGGTTTGAGGTTGGGTTGAGAGTGTGCCTGTGTGAGAGGAGAGGAAATCGGCGGAGGTGGTAAAGGGAAAAGGAGATGTGGTAAAGTAGTAGCAAGAATAATGATATTTATTGGATCTGAGAATGAGACAGACATAATGCCAAGAGCTCTATCTACATTGTCCCAGTTAATCTTCTCAATAGCCTTATGCGGCAAGTGCCATTATCCTTCCCATTGCATAGATGTAAAATTGAAGCTTACATAAGTTTTGGAGCTTGCTTAAGCTTACACGACTGTTAGATGACAGAACCTGAAAATAAACTCATACTTCTCTAACTCCTGATTCTGTGTTCTTGACAGTGATGAATCAGCTGAAGTCCCCCAGCGGGAGACCAGAAACATCAGCGGTTCAAAACAGGCCAGGTGACCTCCTTCAAACACACACCCAAACCATTCTCAGGGCCTCTACTGTGAGCCTCAGACACACATGAGAGACCCTGGGTCTCTCCGTGTGATCTTTGTCAGTCATCTTAAGGATGTATTGACTATTGCCGATGTTTCCGCTTACTCCTCTTTAGAATGAAAGAGAGTTCACAAAGGCTACTGTGTCATAAAGCATAAGGGAACCGGGAGGTTGGGTGATTCACCTGCTTGGAGATGTTGGGACGGAAGACAAAATGGCAACAATTAGAAAAAATGACTGTGTACCTACTCCGTTGATTACTCCTCTTGAGATCGATAGATACCTATACGCATATACACAGACGTACATGCATATATAGACATTCGCACACACGTCTGTCTGGGTGCACGTCGTATGGGAAACTACGTATGGGAAACTACGTACGGAATGCCGGCGGTGGAGGCATTAATTTGCGTTCGGAAGAAAACACTGAATCTCAGAGGTTAGGAAACTTGCTCGTTGACACAGACTCTGTAAATGACAAATCTCACGACTTGGCGCATGTCTCGAACTGTTCTGAGCCGTAGCTGAAATGAAAATCGACGCTTGCCACCGGGAACCCTTGAAACACTGTACCTGAGACTGAAGCAGCGGGTCGTTACACGTAAGTTGCGATAAACTTGGCCCCGGGACCGCCAGGTGCCATCTCCAGGCGGATGGACCCTGGAGGAGTCGAAAAGCCACTCCCTGTTTAACTCTGGGGCCGCCGTAAAGGTGACTGTGCGCACTACTGGAATGGATTCTCTGTGATACGAGCAGAAGTCAGAATACAGCATGCCACCCTAATTACGCTTCAGTTGAACTACAATGTACATCACCGCTCGGCATAGGCCCTTTGAAGTGCGGGCATCACCACCCTGCCTCATGGGAACGTGCGCCGTTACCACCAGTGTAACTTGAGCAACTGACGCATTCCCAGCACTGATATTTCAGCAGGTAGGGAAGATAATTAGGAGAAGATTTTGATCTTGCTGACTTGTGGTGAAAAGCAGGGTATTGAGGCATATGAGTACAGACACAATCAAGTCATATTAAAGTCTACCATGAAAGCTCCCTCTAATATGCAGGACGAAAAAGCAGTAAAAACAAAGCTATTTCCAGTCTGAAGAGGGGCAAATGCTACCCTTTGATCCCTGACATCATAGGACAGGGAAACAAAGCACGCAGACAAATCACCCTGTATGGTAATCCTCCTTCTCGTTTGAAATTTTGTGTGTGGCAACCAAACAGGTCGCTGCTGCTTTAAAAAGTGCATCCACTTCGTTCATGCAACAAACGTTTGCCAAAGGACTAACACGTGCCAGGCACCGTGTTAGGCCCGTGGACCTTTGCAGGCAACTGGTCACAGTAGACTGGGAAAGATGGAAACATTTTTTTCAGATGATTACAGCACAGCGTGTTAAGCATCAAGCAAGGTTAGCGGGGGTGCCTTTGAAGCAAAGGAGGGGAGCCCTGCGATAGACCGGTAGAGGGAGGGCAGGGGCACGTTGAAGTCAAGGGTGCCTTCCTGGAGGAAGAGGCATTTGATGGCCAAATAGGATTCAGCTGTGTTAAAGGGGAAAGGCTGTTTCCACAGGGCAAGAGCTTGTGGAAAGGCACAGAGGCATAAGGAAACCCAAGGAACAGCAGGAAGTTTAATTCACTGCCATTTTGATGTAAGTGGTAGGGCTGTGTGCGAAATGAGGACAAATGAGGCCAGAACACTGATGTGTGCTCTGCCACGGGATTTGTTCTTTAGCCTCAGGGAACTGCAACATCTCTGGGTGGATTTTTAGAATCAAGCGTCTATCTTCGAAGATCCCCAGAATGGGTGATGAATTACACCCAAGGGGAAGGCTTGGAAAGCAGGAACTCAGCTAGGAGGCTGTTGTGATCGCCAGGAGAGGATTCCTAAAGATCTAGAGTGAGATGCTGGGAGGGGCAGTGGCAATGAAAGAGGCAGCTAGAGGACGATCTCTCTTCTTAGAGGATGAACTCAGAGCAGCCTGAACTGAGAGCTAAGACTGTATTTTAAGCAAACAATCGAAGCTCGTATTTAATGAAACTGTTCATTAAGGCCACCTTGGTTTCATATATGGGACATATGCGTTCTTGAAAAAAATTCTCCATGTAGATTAGATTCTCATAAAGTAAATCACAGCTGAGTATGTCAGAAGGGCTCGTTATTTAATACACTCTTATTCTGAATGATTAGAATATAAATAATCACCTTCTAGCTTATTTGCTTATTTAATTTGAATTTTCATGTTTTGGATAGCTCAAAGCATGTTTCATATGCCTTTTCCACCAGTTCCATTTTATTTGGTCAAATGATATACTTTATAATAACGTATAGATAGTTCTCATCAACTATAGGAGTGCTTATCCACATTGCTTCAATTCCAGCAAGGTTCTGGTTAATTTTAGTTGTTTACCTATAAACTCAAGTTAATATGAATGAACCATTTACTATAAGAGATTATTTGTGAATGGCATGAAAGTGTCTTTGACGGAATCATGGAAGGACGGATGCACCAATAAGAAAACAGTGGCTCCTTAGTGGATAGATGGGGAGATGTGGAATTCGTAGACTCTTACACCTTCAATAAACCCTGAATAGTAAAGTCATGTGGGGAAATTGAGGCTCAGAAAGACTAAAAAACTGAGCCACAGAAACCAGCTGGATCACTTTATAAACAATTTAATGCCACTTACATCGTACAGATAATAGATAGACTTGGATAAATAGACAAATACTAAAATAATCGTGTACTTCTAGAGCAAACCAAGATAATGGCAAAAGAAAAGTTAAATGAAGGGTATAGCACTTTCTTCATTTTTTAATATATGAAATTTATTGTCAAATTGGTTTCCATACAACACCCAGTGCTCATCCCAAAAGATGCCCTCGTCAATACCCATCACCCACCCTCCCCTCCCTCCCACCCCCCATCAACCCTATAGCAGTTTCTTCAACAGTCCACAAAGAACAGCTAATTTCAAACTTTAAAAAGAAAATGGCTTTGCACCAAAAACATAAATAAATAAAGGAAGAGCCCACCAGGCACTACACCTACACTGTCCCATTTAATCTGCACAATGAACCCTAAGAGGCAGATGTTATTATCTACCTTTTACAAGTGACAAAATTGAGACTCAAAGGAGTTAAGTGACATGCCCGGCATCACTCACCTCTGAACGTTGAAGGAGGGAGTGAAACCTGATTTCACAGTCCTGTGGCCATTTCTAACCACTCCCCATGGAAGCCGGGATTCTGCAAGCCGGCTCGTGGTTCTCTGACATGAGGACTCTTTGTGGACGCCTTCCATTTGCCTTTATGGGATTGTGTTTGAACTGCTCTCCAGGGGGTCGTTGAGTGAACTACTGGCATAGTTTCTTGCTTGATGCTTTGTAGGTAATTAATAATTTTCCGCTAATAATTCCAAATACAATGTTTTCAAGACTCTAAGCCCTGTGTGGACGCTTGCTGACCTCTCTCAGTTATTTCACCAGGTTCCCATGAATGAATACCAAAAAAAACAAAAAAACAAAAAAACAAAAAAACAGGTCAAGTCAGTGGTCCATTCCGCCCGGTGGACGACACAAATGCTGACACGAAGGGCCATTTGTCATTTGTGTTCCATCATGTCAACTTCAAAGGATTCAGCAACTGCCCAAGCAGGTCAAGCTTGTCCTAATTACAAATTGTAGCTTAACCATTCATCATTTTAGCACAATCCTTTGAGAATGTATTGGCATAGATTTATGTAGATTTTATTCACTTATGCATCTGCTAGCTCAAAAACACTTATAGAGCGCCTTTTGTTTGCCAAACAATTTTCAAGATGTAATGGATCCCGAGAAGAATAAGACCGATGGCCCCTGAAAAGTGCAGGCAAACAGACAACTGCTGTGTAATTACCAGCAGACTGTGATGGAGAACTAGAGAATTACAGGATGGGTTTTTGTTTTCCTGTCAGGGGCGGGGGGCTTTCGGTAGCATGCCCCCATTATCTCAGGCTTCAGAGCAAACACACAGAAAGCAGACATGCGCTGAATCTACCTTTTGGAGCTGAGCCCAGCGGAGCCACAGCCTAAAGCAGAGCTACCTTGCCAAAGCCCAGCCTAGATCAACCAAATGGTAGTCAAATCCCATGACAGACCGTGAAATCACAAGCTCGTTGTTCATAACCCTTTTGTTCAGGTTGGTTTTCTTTTATATAACATTGTTACAACAGTAGTCAACTAATACCAAATACATGGCCCTAGCATCTGAAAGATGTTCACGGACTGGTGGGTCTGACTGTTCTCATCCTTTTTCTCCTAGCATCACCAACCTAGTGAAAATGGAATGTACAGGGGCGCCTGGGTGGCTCAGCCGGTTGAGCGACCTACTTCGGCCCAGGTCATGATCTCACAGCTCGTGAGTTCGAGTCCCACGTCGGGCTCTGTGCTGCCAGCTCGGAGCCTGGAGCCCGCTTCGGATTCTGTGTCTCCCTCTCTCTCTGCCCCTAACCCACTCGCATTCTGTCTCTGTCTCTCTCAAAAATAAATAAACAGTAAAAAAAATTAAAAAAAGAAAAAGAAACTGGAAGGTACATTTAAGTGCATGTGTGTCTACACCATAGTTAAACAAAATAGTCTAGAGTTTCATCACCAGTTTCATTCCACGTTACAGAAAGGGAAATGAAGGCCTAAAGATTCATGGTGCCTAAAAGCCATTAATTATTAAATGCAATATGTAAGACAAACAAGGTCAAGGGTCATTTGTGAAAACTGTTTCCTAACGTGCAGTAGGGTAGCTTGAGGAACATTTTCGCTCTCCCTCAAAGGAGACTCAGTACTGGGGACTTGGGAAGTTTGGCTTGTCACTCCTCCCAAGTGGCTTTTCTTGAGAGGCAGCCATAAGGCCACACTTAAGACTGTAGGTAAAAAGAAGCACCAAATGATTCTTAGGAGAACCTCACAACTGCTACCGAGGCAGGTAACTGACCCAGTTTCTCTTCTGATGGGAGCTGTTCTGAGCCCCCAGAAAAGAAAAGAAAATTCTTGCAGCCCTCTCTAAGAGACAAGTCCTGGGGTGTTGGTTGGGTTTTTCTTCACTTTTAACAATAAGAGAAACTCAAACTCACCGCCAGCAAACTCTGCGAAAGTTGAACGTTGAGGTTTCCTTTACAGAGTGCACACGAGGTGGCCTGGTATTTGAGCATCTTGGCCTTGACTCTTGCCATCGTTCTACAGGCTAAATCAAAGGACACATGTTTTATTTACATTCACATGTTTTACTCACGCTGCAACTACGTGCCGACCACTTCTTTGGGGCAGCAAAGGACTTAAAATGTGGTCCAGGTTGTGAAAAGCAAAAGGAAAATCAATTAACATCCACTGGTGGTCAACTATCTTTTCTATACTTTCCTTGTTATCTTCACAACCACCTTGTAGGGTAAGTAGAATATTTTACCTTGAAAACTGAGACAGTTTCGTCTCAGAATGGTGCCTTAGGTTGGGTTCACTGGAAACAGACTCTGTGGGAGAGATTTGAAAGCAGGAGCCTTATTGGGGGATCCATATGGGAAACACACCTGGAAGGAAGAAATGGGAGCAGAACTGGGCAGAAGTTGATGCGGACACAACAGAGGCCTCAACGGATTCAACTGATTCTACTCCAGATTGAGACAAGGGGATGGGATAGATCCAAGTGACGACACAAGTAGCAGTCTTTTATTAAGTCCTGACTATAAATAACCAGGTGGGAAGAATGAGTTCACGGACTTACTTGATTTGCTCATTCATGCATTCGTTGATTCATTCATAAATCCACAAATACTTGGACAGCCCCTACTATGTGCCAGAAACTACTCTAGGTCCTCTATAATGAACTCTATTGGTTAAGTGTACTTTTTGCCTTTTGAGGACCTTGCAGTCCAGCCTTATGAATGGCTAAGTAAACTCAGCCTAAAAAAAAAAAAAAAAGCATATACCATAAAACTTAACACCAAATTAAAGTAAGGACAGCCCTAATCTGCAAGCAGATTTCTCCTCAAGGCTACAGGAAATCCCTGAGGGACAAGAAGACACTTGTATGGAGGACCCAAGCATTCCCTTCTGCCTTGAAAACCACTCTTTGTGGGTAGGAACTAATTAAAGAGTATACTTTTCTGTCTCATCATCTCTGTTTGATGTATTTGGCTCTGCAGAGGCCAGAGTCTGGCTTGGAGTGCTTCTGAATTTGCCCTTCTATCAGATGCAATCTCTAGACTCTTCTCTCTGCCACAGGGATAACAAATGTTCTTACTGTGAATAATAACCCCTTAAATGAAGTGACTCTAAAGAAAGTAGATTGGAAAGTAAAGACCGAGCTAAATAAAAATGTCATAATAGGTAAGAAGTCCTGCCAGTACTTTTCCACGGGGACCCTTCGCCCACTATCCATCAATATTTTGGGCTCAGAGTAGACAATGTAATTAGCATGACACCATTTACAAGAGAGCTCAGTGGACATAAAAAAGCACAGTTCTGGCTTCAGAGCATCCCCATCAGCAGAGCAATAGAAACCAAATATCAACAAGCAGAAATACTCAATAAAGACAAGGTGAAGTTTCCTTGAGGTTTCTTTTCAGAGTTAACCAATTTGAAACAGACACGATGCACGAAACAGCATGTTAAGCTCTGAATCTATTGTTACGTTCCAGGAAGAAACTTGCGGTAGTCCATACTACATAAATTGTACTGCCTTGCAAAATAAAAGTAAAGAGAGTAAGCATGACTTATGGTTAAGAGAAAAAGAGGGAGTTGACCTTTAAAGAGTGTCAAACTGAGGTTGAATTATGCTAATCTAATTTCTTAGAAGTACCCAAATCAACCAGCTTAATTACTAAAAGAGAGTGAGAGAAAACCCATCTGGAAACTACAAAGATTATCTCACTCCCAAACTCATTCATTTAGCAACATGCATTGAGCATCTATCTACTCTGGGCCAGACGCTCTTCTAGGAACCATTCAGACAAAGTGGTAAATACAAGACAGAAGTTCTTAATTTCTTGAAATTCAAGAAGGAGGAGAAAAAGAGAGAATTATCAAGTACAAAAATAAATAATACAAATATAATATTGAGGATTGATAAGCACTTTGGGAAAAAACAAAGCGTGGCCCGGACATAGAGAATAATGGCAGGGTCAAGGACTTCAGATGGAGTGGTAGATGCTGGCTTCTCAGAAGAGGTGATATTTGAGGAACAGTTCAAAGGAATAGAAAGAACCTTCTAGAAAATCTGTGGAGAGACGCGTACTCCAAAGAAGAGGGAAGAGTCAGCCCAAAGGCCCAGAGATGGAAACAACTTTGGTATAAATGAGGAAATTCTGGAAGGCCAGTTCATGGTCTGTTCACAAAGCTGTGGGTCCAGGCATATGGTCTCCTAGAGGAAGGGTTGCTGTTCCAGCGTTGCCCAAAGACACTAGATGCAGCCGTGGGAGGTCCAGGAGTTTTGTGAGCAAGAGGGAGAAGGGCAGGAGATGTAACTGGCAAAGCCAAACTGTGATATCACTGGAAAAGCAATGTGCCTAAAGTCAGATGTCCTGGTTTCGGATTCAGATCCTGCCACTCGGGACAGAGTGATTCAGGCCTGGCCCCAGCTCTGCTTCGAGCACCTATATCTTGTCTATACGACAAAAATGCTGAACTGGATCCATAAGGCCCCTTCCCCCACCCCCTCCGCAATTTTGTGAACCTGCTGTTTAACGTGCAATTTCAAGTGGGTGCCTTAGAACTTCAGACCTTGGAGATGCCGGCGGCTAATCCCATCGTGTGATGTTTGGCTTTGTTTGTTTAGGCTGAACTAATTAAATCAATTATGTTTTACACAATAACCAGGGAGCAATTTTTTAGTGAGATGAGTAAGGGAATTTGGAGACGAAACATGATGGAAAAGGAAGATAGAAGGCGGATGTGCGTCTTTTGCCCTGGGTACAGAGCTCCAGCCCTGGTCGGCACCAGGGGTTGGCTGACTACAGTTTTCTGCATTTTAAACGTTGAGCCTTTTGTTCCTAGGAACCAATTACAGATTGTCAGGAATAGGGCAAATAACTGGATAGGAGGCAGGCATACCATCCATCGAATGAAGAACACATCTACATATTCAGAAGGCTAAAGAAACATACTTGAGCTGGATTTAACTATCCAGATTCGATAGAAGGTAACTGCATTCTACAAACGAGCAGACAGAATCCCAAAGTAGCTAAGGAAGTTGCTTAAAGATGTTGATTTCCAGCAAAGCTGGGCTAGAACCCACACTTCTGAATTCTAATTTCTCACTTTGAGATGTGCGTAATTGAATCAGATTATGAATATATTTAATTATAAATATACTTAATCTATACAGCCCTGATTTCGCTGGTGCCATCCAGGCTTCTGTTAATACAAATCATCATTTTAGGTTGAACTAATGGATAGTAGTTCATTTGATGTAAGGAGCAATCTGATAGGACGGTGACAAAAAAGAAAGGATTGGTGCCCTTATCAGATTGGTTAGGTAATAAAGATTCAGAGATGTAGAGTGATCTTTCCGTGTTGACCCAGTCAGTAACCGAGGAAATGAATTTTGATCTCAGAACATTTAATGCCAAATACGACCATTGCCCCCTCTTATTTCAGTAGAGACACGTAAGCCTGATCATTTTTTCCCCCTGAATCCTTAAACCTGTTGGACAAGAGTTAAAAGTCTAGTCTTTGGAACCGCAAAGGTGTTCTGCTATAATCTATGGATTTCATTTTTCCAAGGAATCTTCGTGTTCTTAGGTTGAACCTCTTAGTTGTTCCCACACGTTGAGTAATGTGGCAGGCAGGGAACTGACTAAAATCAGCGGCCCATTTATTCTTGCCTATTTGGGGCCCAGACCTGTCCAAGTGCAAAGAAAATGACCATGTTACTTAATGCAGAGAAAATGACTATGTTGCTTGTGAAACATACACGTGTAATTGAAAAACAAAAACAATTAACGTTAATTAAAAGAATTGCTCAGATTTTGGAACACAATGAAAGAGATTCAAAAGTTGTAATAATTTCACCAAAATAAACTGTTATAGTTAAGAAACAAAATTCCCCCCCACTGTATCGTGTTTATGATGCCACATAAACATTGACTAATAATCTTTTTCATTTCTGGGTTCTTCGTATTGGCGTTGGAGGAAGGACCAGAGACACCTGCCGTCGAACGCCTGAGTGCACAGCCAGATCATCAGGACCGTGCCTCTCAGCACTAAAAATGGGAGGGAAGCGTTCTGGTGAAACGGATAGTTGCGAGGTGAAGATTCAACTTGTGACAGACGTGGCTTCTTACGTCAGCATAGAACCTTGTCTAATTTCTGCTCAATTACGTTCGGAAGTGTTTACGGGCCAGGATGTCTAAACAAGCTTGTGGCCAACCTGCAAGTCTTGTTAACATATGTTGGCTTAACTGGAAAGGCCCCAGTTCTGCCATGACCCGTGGCTCAGGGCATCTGTCCAGTCTCCTGGGCCCCAAGCCTTGCCTGGGCTTTGCTGCGTATCCCTCAATGTGCATTTACCTCTTTCGTCAGGACTCTCCTTGGACACACATTGAGGAACTCTCCATGCTTCCTGGTCATACACTCCAAACCCAGATTTTGGCTTCTCCTCTGCTCTACTCCTCAGAACCAGAGGCCAGTCCTTCCCTGGTAGGCTCATCGCTGCCTGCAGGGTGCCCTGTCCAGGCCAGGGCTGTGGGATCCCAGCTATCCGTGAGGGAAATTTGGATGAACTCAATGTGGCCGTTTTGAGAAAATCATTGAAAACCTTTGAAAAACAGAGAGTGAGTTAGAAAAGTTACAGGCTCCTTCTGGAGGCAAACCCATATATTAAAAAATAAACCATTTTGAATTAAAGTGTAAGAAACACCTAACAGAGCTTCTATTAACTAGAGTCATTTTGGAAAGAGTATTTTCTGTTAAAGTATTGAAAATCACTCTTCGTATGACTAAGACATGGGTTTTACTGTCAGCATGAAGACAGAAATGTACAACTGTATTTTCTCTTCAGCCTTCGGTGGAGAGAGAAAGGTAACGTCTCTTCAAGAAGAAAGAGTAGGTCTTCCTTGATCTTTTACAAACTCTAGGGACAACTGAGGTCTGTAGGATGTCTCCAAATGATTTGAGTTGACAAATCTCAATAGGATTAGAGTAACGCTGTAGCTAATGCTGATAATATTTTAGAATGATGATAAATGTATCCAAGTGTTTGACAGATTGGTTTATTTAACACTGAAGTTGGAGTTTTTGTGCTTCATGTAAGTTAGGCTGATAAAGCTTTATGTTGTAAAATTCTAAAGAAGGCACACCCCTCATCCCTCTTAGGGGTAATCACCTTTGTGGTTAAGGCCTATTATATCCAAACATGTATCCAGGCTACCCACCCTTGTCCACTGACCTTTGGCTTTAATGGCAAGCCATCTGCCAAGCAATATTTGAACTTTTCTGATAGTTGATCTGCCAATATGCATATAAATAAAAATACATAAAAATACAGGCCACTAGCTTTGTCTTGTAAGTTTATCATCTTAATGACAGTCCATCAACCAAAATGAGCCACTCAAAGGCAAAGCAACTACATTCTCAGGATCAAACCTTACCATTCGGGAAGTAGACAGCCACAGCACGTGTGTGGACAAGGAATGAGGTCCTTCATTGATTCCAGTGATTGCATGGCTGTACTTCTGAAGAGAATAAACAAGTCCAGAGCTATTTTCAAAGAAACAACGGTACAGGGTATGCATACATACTCAACTTCAGTATAATGGCGAAGGGAGCAAATCTGGAATCAGACTACCTTGACTCAATCCTGGTCTTGCCACTCCTGAACTATGTAACGTTGGGCAAAGTACGTTCTGGGCTTCTGTTTTCCCATCTAGAACTTGCCGCAGGCTTTTTACAGAGATTAGATCATCTCTGCAAAGTTCCTGTCGTTCAATGATGTTAGCAACTGTACTTTTCTTTAACTTAGAAGAAGGAAGACCTGTACCTTTCTTGAGGTAGCTCAAGGAAATTGACAAGAATGCTATCCTACTACCTAACATCCGAAGCTCTGATTTCTAAAACAGGTACTGGAGAGAAGAGAAGAGCCCATGGTTTTGCAATCAGAAGGCCTGAATTTGAACTTTTTCCTGTGTGATCTCGAGCAAGTTGCTTATTCTCTGTCTCTTTGAAATGGCAACGACAATGCCTACCTCATACTCTGGTAATAGAGATTAATGAGAGCAGGCATGCAAATGAACTAACACAGTGCCTCTAGGCAACAAAGAAGGTGCTAAATAAATACTACTTTCCTAGCCCTCTGTCTCCTTCCTTAGACTCTGATGTCATAGTTTATCATGTATCTAAATTGGATATGTGAGCAATGACATTTCTCAGTGGTTTTAGGTCAAGACCACTTATCCCTAAAACAGTTCTTGAGCCCCTATTTTAAAGTGCTTAGATACTTTGCACCGATTGGACACATTTTCATCACAAAGTGGCTTCAAACTGCATCAGCAGAGGAAACTGGGTTTCAGACTTGCTTCAGTTTTCTGCTCAGGTGCATTTCATGTATCTGACGGGCCTTGGTTGGAACAACTCTGCTGTGTGTTGCATTTCACATTCATGGCTTTGAAACAAAGTGTCTGAGATAGTTTATGAATCTGAGTCACATCCTCCAGACTCCAGACCTGTCTGGAGAAAATATCACCCCCTTTTTATTGGAATCAGCCTCTCCTCCTCTTGGTTTAGGCTGTTCTCAGGAAGCCGACAATTTCTAGTCAAATTAAGTGGACCAAACGATTTTATTTTACCCACTGTTTTGCTAGATTTTAATAAGGTATGACGGTGACTAATGTGTTCCAATTTAAGGCTGGGACAAGATAACCCTTCCCAGAAAGCTGGTTCTTTTTTTTTTTTTTTCTCAAAGACAATACTGTGCTGTGCAGTTAAAAGATAAGTTAGGGATTTCCATTCTGGTCAGAAGTCTGGTAAACATATGCTAATTTTCAAATGCGGGGTTGACTTGGAGTTCCCTAGTGTAAGGAGATTCTGTTTAGAAGTAGATGGAAAATCAATTCTTTGCTGGTTAAAAAATAATGCGTTCACTTATTTTAAAAGTGAAAGACGGGGCACCCAGGTGGTTCAGTCAGTTAAGTGTCTGATTCTTGATTTCAGCTCAGGTCGTGATCTCACTCTTCACGAGTTTGAGTCCCGCATTGGGCTGTGCACTGACAGCAGAGCCTGCTAGGAATTCTCTCTCTCTCTCTCTCTCTCTCTCTGCCCCCCCCCAAAACAAATAAATAACCATTTAAAAAAATAAACACATAAATAAATAAAAGTGAAAGAGAAGTGGAAGTCAAACTTCCTTTTAAACTTGAACCTGTCAGGCCACAAGAGCTTCCTTAGCAAAATGCTTTCTTTCTTTCTTTCTTTCTTTTTTTTTTTTTCTATTGCCTGACATCAATGTTGTAATGGAGTGTCACGAAGTTTCCGTTCAGCATTCAGAAAATGATTTGCATCTCCCAGGAAAGTATTTGAACAGCTTTCCTAGCACTCCAGTTCCGGATTCTTTTCCTCAAGGAAGTCTGATGCAAAGGTCTGGCTTTCAGTCTACCTTACTAATCTAGATTGACAATCAAGGGCATGTGCCGAATTACTTAAACATTTCTACTGTATGCACCTGCTACAAAGACTTAGTAAAAAGTGGTAGACAATAGTGGTGTGCATACCACTGATGCTTCACACAGCCTGCTGCAGGAATCCTCATCATTATGAGAAGTGCCTTTTGTTTGTTCGTTTTTACTTTGATTCTGGCCGTGCAGTGATTCAGATTCAGCTAAGTGAGTTTCTTGTAGCCCCTTACCGTGTGCCAAATATTAACATTGGATTCCACTTATATTACCTCATTTAATCCTTGAAATGATTGCCGAGGCATGCAGTACTATCTCCATGAGCTTTGGAGGTTAAAATGACTTGTCCAAACCACTCAACTCTAAGTGGCTAGGACATCAACCTGAAAAAAATGACGGAACCTGGATTTGAGCCCAAGTCTTTCCAAGGAGGGCACTGGTCAGTTATACTTGCCAAATCCGTATGCAATAAAATGCACCCTTATTGAAGACAGAAACCAAAAAACAACCTAAAAATCCTACGGGTAAAGACGTTTGGAAAGCATAGCATAAAGGAAAGTTAACTGGTTTCTTAAACACAAGGTTCTCTTAGCACCACGGATGAGATTTCATCTTAGACAAGATGAGCCTAGGTTTGGATTATATCCCAAAGACTTTACCAGTGGAATCCTTTCTATAAGGACACGGGATGCAACACTTGCTGGGAAATGTTGTCTGCATTCCAGCCCGTCATTGTGTGCTATTTTCCGAATTTGTTATAATACCTCAAAGAATGACAGGGCTCCATTTGTTTCATAGCACAATCCCCACTGTTGAAGTCATTAAAGATGTAGTTGGGAAAACATGGTCCATACTCATGACGCCGTTAAAAGCCCACAAAGTATAGCTCTTGCTGAGCTTATGTTAAGCACATTATTTTAAAATAATGAATTTGGAAACACCTAATGTAGTGAGAGTTACAGACTACATCTTCTAAGAACATAGGTTCCAAGAGCCACAAGGGGACTTTTTATGTTCCATTTTGTGATCCTCTGGTAGAACTTCATAGGAATCAAAATTCTGGGAAATAATAAACTCTTGTCCTCAGAAGGATAAGAAATCATGAGGATCTTCTCTTCTTAAGTATGTGTCTGAGGAGAAAAAATTCTTTATGAGCCCAATCACTCCCAAGTCAGCTGAGGGGGCATCAGGACAGAAGAGATTGGGGAAGTCATGATAAAATCCATGGAACTGAAGCAAAACTTCCTGCATTCTAGGCGACTTGCATGTCCCAAGTTCCCCATTTGGGGCTGGTTAATGTGGGTTTGCAGATGTGATGGGAACTGGAAATCGTGGTGCGAGGAACAATCCTTCCTTCCGTTAACCGTTGTTAACAGCAAATGAACAATGTGAGACAAAGAAGGTGAAGGATGACTAATTCCCTCACCCCAGGTGGTTATACTCGCTCTCTGAAGTCACTGCAGCTGCTCTTGTCTCCCATGTGTGAGTGTGCCTAGAATCCCCGGGGTGCAGCTCCAATTCCCCCCCACCCCTAGGACATGTTGAGTCTGTCTTCTGTACAATGTCTGTAGGAGCAATGGGAAGTTGTGTCATTATGACGGCTGCTGGTCTCCAACCCTACTAACCATCAACCCTCCACAACTATTGGTTCATATCCTCAGTCTCTTCTCTTCCATCAACCACCTCGACACCCAGAAGACACTATTTAGGATCTCACCCCCTTTCATACTAAAGAATGTGGCTGCTATCTCTGTGAGCTGAATGCCAACCCCACGGTTTTCCTCTTTGATTGAACTTTCAAGTTTGGGGGAATATAGACACACACACACACACACACACACACACACACAGAGCCATATACTACAACGCATTCCAGGATATATATCTTAACATGTGCCATTATAGTACATATTAATCTATGTTAATTTCTAGTTCAGTGACTTCATTTATTTATCACACCTAGTGAATTGGGATGATGGTATAGAACAACAGAATTGTGGGGCGCCTGGGTGGCGCAGTCGGTTAAGCGTCCGACTTCAGCCAGGTCACGATCTCGCGCTCCGTGAGTTCGAGCCCCGCGTCGGGCTCTGGGCTGATGGCTCGGAGCCTGGAGCCTGTTTCTGATTCTGTGTCTCCCTCTCTCTGCCCCTCCCCCGTTCATGCTCTGTCTCTCTCTGTCCCAAAAATAAATAAACGTTGAAAAAAAAATTAAAAAAAAAAAAAAGAATTGTTCTGGCCATACCATACCACTAGACATCTGACTTTTGGCAAGACACTTAGTTTCTCCAGGAAGCAAATCCTTTGTTGGGAAGACAAGACCCTCACAGTGTGGTTGTGATTTCGATTACATATTGAAAGCCATTCTGCAAATTGTGACGGGCGATATGATTTTGCTATCTTACTAATTCATTGATTTAGCAAAAATGTATTGTAAATCTGCTATGTGAGAACACTAGGCAAGGTCTAGGGACTCTCCTGCCCCAAATAAAGTCATGTCCACCCTCAAGGACTTTTTATCTATGATAGAAGTACTTAATGCCACAAAACTTACTTGACCTCTTAGCATTTAATCACATCCTCTTTCTCGAAACTCATTTCTCTTGTGTTCTATGAAACTGCAGTCTGGGCATTCCTTCTCTCTTTCCCTTTCTTTCTTCTCTATCTCTCTGGCCAGTTAAGTCATTTCACACCATTTCTAAATGTTGGTGCTCCTATCGCATTGTTCTCAAGCCAAGTCTTGACCTATACTGTCTCATACACAATCTCATCTATTGGCTTTAAACTTCATCTCTGTGTCAAGGCCTCTAAAATGTATATCTCTAGCCAGAAGTGTGATTTCTCACACTTAAGACAATAGTACAACAGGCTTTCACACTAGACATGTCCATGCTGGAAATCTTGACCTGCCTTTGTAAATCTGTTACTACCTTGTTTTTTTGTCTTAGTAAACGTGACCTCCATTCACCCAGCTGAACAGTCCCCAAACCTGGCCACCATTCGTTACATCTTCCCCAACACATCCTGCCAAAGCCTATCACGAACCTCCCCACCTCTGCTGCCACCATCCGAGTGCATCCATCGGCATCACTTACCTGAACCTTGGCAACGACCTTCCAACTGGTCCCCCAGTGTCATCTTTCTTAAACAGAAAATGTACTTTCTGGCTGAAAACCTTTCAAAGGCTTCCCGCTGCATTTGAAAAAAACAAAAACAAAAGCAAAACTAAAACCCACAGAAAAAGAAACAACAACAACAACAACGAAACCATTCTTTAACATGACTTACCAGGCTCGATGACCTGACTGCACACTACCATGTGACATGATAGTCCCATCAGAGGTGACACCTTGCTGCCACATAGTTGTTTTAACCGTCCTTTGGGACGTCGGACACAGCAGCACTCTCCTGCCTCCGGTCTTGTACTTGTCCCAGCCTACCTTGAAGCCTTGACTCTCTACCCCATCTTCATTTAGCTGAGACCTACCCATACTTCAGGTTTAGCTTAACACCACTTCCTCAGAAGACTGCCCTGACTCACCCATCTACTGGAGATCTCCTGTCATTCTTTCTTTTGGAAGCCTGTGCTTTTCCTTCATGGCACCTATAACGATTTTATGTTTCTACTTATTTGTTTACTGTTTATCTTTCCCACCTAAGAATAAACCCCACGAGAGAAGAGACTGAACTCCTTCTATTCCTGAATACTCAGACCCTAGTATAGGGCTTGGTAAACAGGCAACATTTAGCACATGTTTATAGAATGAACTAAGTACAGAGTGATACCTAGTGTTGATAACCACCCAAATAATTGAAGCCTGACTCCTTTAAACCACAGTCTTTCATTGAAAATGTTTTGGAGATAATCCGAATGTTAATCATTTACCTGACTCTTACATCGAACAGATAAAACATAACATTTTTTTGTTGTTGTTGTTCTGGATGACCCAGGTAACCAAGGAACAAAGGATTAAACAATTCAGACAAGACTTATCTGTAAGGTCAAAAACTAACTACACTAGCATAAGTTATAGAAACTTAGCTTTGTAGCAGTTATTGAAAACATAATTCAGGGGTTTTCATTTGACTAAAAATTCAAAATGAGTCAACAGTAGACTATGGCTGCTGGAACATTAATATAGACACAAGTCGCGTTAATAGAACTATAGACGCTAAAATGAGGTGAGAGTTCCTCTCTTCTCTGGACCTAAATTATCTATTTTAGGACACCAGCGTTAAAGAGGTACATACCAAAGCTGCGAGGTATTGGAGGGAAAGGCCAAATGCTGGAAGGTCATCTTACTCTCCTGGTAGGTTTTCTCAGTTGCTTGATGTTGGAATTCTTCAGAACTCAGCGTCCAGCCGATGTCCCCGATCATTGGATAATTATCAGCCTCTCAGGCAGACTTCTCCCCTCTCATTTTCCCCATGACTTGCTATCAGCCACTGGTTTCCCAAATCCAAATAGCTCTGCAGGATCTCTCCCTGAGCTTCAGATGTCCCAGTGCGCACTGGATACCTCTGCCTCGTAAGGTACTTGAACTTAAGCCAGCATGTTGCTATTCAGAGCAGTACCTTCTACCTGCTCCCAAATAAAAAAAAAAAAAAGCCTGAGAGGTATCTTAGCCTCTCCTTCCTCAGCTCCCAAACCTGTTGGAGTGGTGCAATTCATCACTGGCATCATTAAGATATGAATGGTCCACCAACGTCTGGCACTATTTCAGAAACGATTCTTGCATCGGAGGGGAGATTAGGAGCCTTAGTCAGCCCCAGCTGCTGCATGCAACCAATACCATTAACTGAACTGCTCAAACAACAGACTTATTTCTCACAGTTCTGGAGGCTACGAAGTCCAAGATCGGGGTGACAGCATTGTCGGGTTCTTGGTGCTGGAGGGCCTTCTTCTTGTTTTGCAGATGTCTACCTTCCTGGTGTATCCTTACATGATTGAGAGAGAGAGTACCCTCTGGTCTCCTCTTCTTATAAGGACGCTAATCCCATTATGGTGACCCCACCCCCAGGAACCCATCCAAACCCAAACAATCAGTTCATAACATCGGGCCAGAGCACATCATTAGGTTTCTATTGAGTGAAACACTGAAGCTTAGGAAAGCAGAGAATTCAGTTGCCTGAATTCTCTAGAAAATAGGTCCTTAGAATACGAATGAGGCTTTCTGGGTTCTTCCATGGATATAGAGTTCAACTGTAAACAATTAGTTTCGTAGCATTCGTTTTGCCTTCCATCACACCAACTTATTTCACATCGCACCTTTGCAGATGTCATCTGTGGTGTCTGTAATGCCTTGCCTACCATTACCAATCCTATGCCTAGAGACTTCCTGCTCATCCTTGAAATCACATCCAAGCTCTTCTCTGAGGACGTCTCCTCTAGCTTCTCACGCCTGGCTATGCCTTCCTCATTTGTGTCTACCCAGCCCACGGGGCCTGCCACTGTCATAAGATGTGCCACTTGTGCTCTAATGGTTTGTGCAACTGGAATGATTCCATTCACGTGGGATTAAAATGCCATGAATAACTGTTCCAAGTTCTGGGAAAACTCCGGGACCTGCTCAATATTTCTGAGAATTTGGGGAAGGTGGGGAAGTGTGTTTACATTCCCTTGTCCCAGCTCACTCTGCTGCTTCGGATTCTCCTCATCTGCTCCTTTGGATTCTCAAGTCCCAAATCCCAAATATCACAGTCTTTGACATATGCTGTCCTCACTGACCTACTTTCTTTCCTTTACAAGATGCTTCATGTAGTTGAGACTCAGTTTTCTCACCTGCGAAAAGGGAAAATCCTGGGACCCTTCTCTGGGTTGCCGTGAAGTTTAAATGGGTTATTCTTTACAGAGCAGTTAACACAGTGTCTGGTACCTAGGGAAGCTCAGTAAATATGGGTTGTTGTTTGTGTTGTTACTACCCACACTATTCACCGGGAGAAGTTTTAAAATCCTGGTTTCTTCAATTCCACTCAGGTCACAATGTTAGTGTGGAATCGACTTTTCATACAAGTAGAAAGGCAAAGCCAACCCTGGAAGCTGATTCTTTTCGCCTCCCTCGCTCTCCTCAGCCACCTCCCCATTTTCTTTCCCTTTTCTCCCTTCCCCGTCTTCTTCCCATCCCCTACTTTTCTTTTTCTTCTCCTCCTCTACCTCTTGTTGCAGAGTTTTCTGGATTGTCTTTTCTGCTAGAATTTAAACTCCCTAAGGGTAAGGGGCGCCTGGGTGGCTCAGTCGGTTAAGCATCCATGTTTGGCTCAGATCCTGACCTTGCAGTTTGTGAGTTCGAGCCCCGCATCGGACTCTGTTGCTGACAGTTTGGAGTGTGGGAGCCTGTTGCAGATTCTGTGACTCCCTCTCTCTCTCTCTCTCTCTGCCCCTCCCCTGCTCACAATCTGTCTCTCAAAAATGAATAAATGTTAAAAAAAATTTAAATAAAAAATAAAAAGCAACCCCTTGAGGGTAAGACTTAGAAATTATTCAACGAGTCAGACTATATACTGTCACATGGTGGGTCTTCATGGAACTTTGAATTACTGAAATACAGAACCTTTTGCTTGGCTGCCTTCCTCTCTCTCTCTCTCTCTCTCTGTCTCTTTAAAAAAAATTTTTTTTTCAACGTTTATTTATTTTTGGGACAGAGAGAGACAGAGCATGAACGGAGGAGGGGCAGAGTGAGAGGGAGACACAGAATCGGAAACAGGCTCCAGGCTCCGAGCCATCAGCCCAGAGCCTGACGTGGGGCTCGAACTCACAGACCGTGAGATCGTGACCTGGCTGAAGTCGGACGCTTAACCGACTGTGCCACCCAGGCGCCCCTCTCTGTCTCTTTTTAAAGTTTATTTATTTATTCTGAGACAGACAGAGACAGCACAAGTGTGGGAGGGACAGAGAGAGAGGGAGAGAGAGGATCCCAAGCAGGGATCTGTGCTGCCAGCACAGAGCCCGACACCAGGCTGGATCTCGTGAACCCTGAGATCGTGACCTGAGACAAACCCAAGAGTGGAAAGCTCAACCAACTGACCACCAAGACATCCCACTTCCACTTTCTTAGATGTGCCCTGGATAGTGCATAGCCTTGTAAGGAGTCTCCAGATACATATTCCTTTGTGCTTACTCCTTTCTGTGTGTGTGTGTGTGTGTGTGTGTGTGTGTGTGTGTGTGTATGTGTGTGTGTGTTACAAAGAGCAACAATAAGGGTGCTGACTGGCTCAGTTGGCACAGCGTGTGGCTCTTGATCTCAAGGCTGTAAGTTTGAGCCCCATGTTGCCTGCAAAGATGACTTAAAAATAAAATCTCAAAAAATAAATTTAAAAAATTACCAAAGAACAACCATAGTTAGCATTATTAGGGAAACTTTAGGGACTTATTTTATTTAACTGTTACCAAAACCCTTTGAGATATGAATGATCATTATTTACATTTTACAAATGAGGAAACTGAGGCTCAGAGAGTCTAATTAATTTGACTAATTTAAAATAATAATTAAGTGGTGCAGTGAGGAAGCAAACCAAGGGACTTAAATTCTGAGGCCTGTGATTTAACTGTTACGCTGTACAAACAAGTATAGGTATGAGTTTTATCACAGACAATGGCTACTAAAGAAAGCTGGAAAAAATGACTAATGTTTCTAAGGAAACTACTTTTAGCCCATATCAAATACAGAACAAGTTATTAAATAAAAAAGAAAATTATAATTAAAACTTCTCTGGAAAACTAATCAATGCTCTTAAAACCATAAGAGACTCTTAAAAAAAGAATAAACTGAGGGTTGATGGGGCGGGGAGGTGGGAGGGAGGGGAAAGTGGGTGATGGGCATCGAGGAGGGCACCTGTTAGGATGAGCACTGGATGTTGTATGGAAACCAAGTTGACAATAAATTTCATATTAAAAAGAATAAAAAATAAAAAAATAAGAATGTATTCAACATAAAAAACAAAGAAAGCTAATCAGCAAATTACACTCACGTGCCCAGACTCAGAAAGAAAGGAGGAAATTGCTCAGAAAGGTCATTTTGCCATCTTTTTGCTCAGACACATGAAACAGCCTTGACATGATGGTTAGCAATGGAGACAGACAAAGCTGACCCCATATCTTCTTACCCTACTGTCCATTTACTGAAGCAGCAGCTATATTTCAGCCTCTTGCTGTTTGGGTGGGACCATCCAGTGAGTCAGCTTCTAAAATCTGCGTGGTAGTAAGCAAATGATAAGGCGAGAAGGCAATTTCTGCGAATGCAATTTGGAAATGAGTTAAAAGAAGAGGTCAAAGACAAGAGAAGATGAATGGACATAAAAATGCAACAAAGTGGGGCGCGTTCTTGATTTTGATCATGCATACTACGCCGTGGATTTAAGAAGCCTGTTGAAGAGAAAAACAATGTCTCAAAATTTCTCTGTTGAAAAGTCAGCATGGTGCAAAAAGGATGATAGAGATTTAGTGAATTATAAAAATAAGGAGAACCGACGCAGTATTTGCCCTCAGGACCTGTCTCTGGGGAGTTTGCATCTTTCCAAAAGGCATACATGGACTTTGAAGATCATCCGTTCCACTCTCCTTCCTTTCCTCCCCACTCGAGTTTCAAGATGGTATCCATTAAAGGACTTTCCATGGGAATCTCAGCTCAACCATGGACTGTCCTTATAGCTTGTATAAATCATTTCTCTGAGCCTTCTCCTCTTCCAAGGATTAAATGGGACATATAGGAGAGGTACATACAACAGCTTGAATAATATTACTTCCCTTCTTGAAAAAAGGAGTGAAAAAAAAAACAAAACTATGGTTGCTGTAAAAGCCCCCTCTTGCCTCTTCATCTAAAATTTATGGGTTTTTCCAGTCATAGGGCAGGTCTAAAGGAAACCTTTCCACAAAGTGCCATTGATATGTTCTTCGTGACCTTACCTTTTCTCTCCAGCTAAATTCTGCACCCTTGACTCAGTGTTTAACCTGTTCCTTCCATTCCCTCTACTCTGTTAAAATGGCTCTCTTCAACTTCAAAACATGAAGCTGCCATTCTCAGGCTTAAGATCCATAAAGCGTTTCCCACTGAATTTATAATATAGTCAAAGCTTACATTTTCAGCATTATCTTCCTCTTGTTTTCATCCTTCCAGTCACAATGGCCTTTCCCATACTAGAATATGCCAAATTCTCTCCAACCTCAGGGCTCTTACACATGCTATTTCTGTTGCCTGGGCTTCATTCTTTCCACCCTCACCTAGTCAATTCCAATTATCTTTCAGTTCTCAATTCTGTTTATGATATGTTCTCATCAGCAACCCAACTTCTGCTTTGTAACACTCCTCATGATTGTGACAAGCATGAATGTCCTTTGGGGAAAGGGAAAAATGAAACATTCAGGGTTTCTTGCCAAGCTGCATTCAGTTCTAGATTAATAAAAGAGAGTTTCCTGGTAGCTTTTGACTCTACCTATTAGGGTTGTTAAACCCTGGACCTTTTGTTTTTCTCTTTGCTAAAAATCAAAGGAAGCTTTGGGGTACCTGGCTGGCTCAGTGGGTAAAGCATATGACTCTTGATCTCGGGGTAAAGCATGTGACTCTTGATCTCAGGGTTGTGAGTTCAAGCTCTACGTTGGGTACAGAACTTACTTTAAAAAAATTGATGAAAATTAGAAGAAGCTAGCAGATTTACAAAGAAAAAAAACTGGAGGAACTTCACCATTCCTTGATCCATACCGATGAGTGGACAAGAATTTTCATTGCCTGTGACCCTTTTGCTTATTTGTTTGTTTGTTTGTTTGTTTCACCAAGTAAGTGACTTCATTGAGTATCCAAATGTACCTTCTTGTCTATTGGTGGGTAACATTCAGAGGAGTTTTTTGGAATGGAGTGCTGCTGAGCTTGTATATATCTTCTCACTCCTGAGTAAATTACAAACTCACTGAGTTTGATAGCTACAGCACAATGAAGTTTGATAGCTTCATTGATGGCTTATAGCAGGCTTCCAATAAATATTAAATGGGTAGGTGTATGAAAGGATGAATGAGATGGCTGGCTGGCTGCCTGGCTGATTCAAATACATACGCTTTGGGGTCACTTGTGAAAGTTGTCTCAGTTATCCATAATAAAGAGCACCCCCCCCTCTCTTTTTCTCCTATACCACCTTATGCTTGTACTCATCTTAGATCTGATATTGCCTATATCCTGGGGTCTAATGCCCACCTGATCACATTTATCATATTCATCTACACCTAATCATACGTAATTTTATAGGACTTGGGAAAAAAGTATCTCTAAGTATCCCTCACTCCTTACAAATAATTTGCGTCAGAATGAGGAACCTATTGCATATGCCTTAATCTGATGCCAAAATCTGATCCCTGCCAGCCCTGAAGAACCCACTTTACCCCAAATGTGACACAATATGTATGGTCCCTGTGACACAGGAGAAGAGAGACTTAACAATAGAAAATTTAACGAAGCAATCTCTGAGCTGTAGGTAGAGATTAAAGAGAGGGAAACCTTCCTCTAATCAGGCTCAGAGTGATTTTTTAGAAAACTATTCTGAGGGGCGCCTGGGTGGCGCAGTCGGTTAAGCGTCTGACTTCGGCCAGGTCACGATCTCGCGGTCCGTGAGTTCGAGCCCCGCGTCAGGCTCTGGGCTGATGGCTCAGAGCCTGGAGCCTGTTTCTGATTCTGTGTCTCCCTCTCTCTCTGCCCCTCCCCAGTTCATGCTCTGTCTCTCTCTATCCCAAAAATAAATAAACGTTGAAAAAAAAATTAAAAAAAAAAAGAAAACTATTCTGAAATGACCAAGAAGAAGCAAGAGGTGGAGTGAGTAAGGACATGGAAAGAAACCAAACTTTAAAAAAATGGACTATAATGCTAGAAGATTAATCTAATTATCACGGTCTCTGAAGGTAGATTTTAGTCAATCATGAAGAAGTGCCACCTTTTCTATAAAGGGTCACCTCTCCAAGATGCCATGTTGGCCATCACTCAGTAATCTCATGATAAGGGGATGCAAGGAAATGAATGACAGTAAAGTGTGTAAAATGTCCATCTGTCTTTTGGGGGATATGACCAGCAAATCTACGGGGAAAGGAAGGCAGCCAAGAAGGTAAGACATGAACCTGGAGAGACTTTGCGATCATATATTGGCTCCCAGAGTGGGTAATGGTCAGGCCATCATGTCAGATTTAATATGTGTATGAGAAGTACAGAAGAAAAGGCAAAATATGATTGCAGCTGAAAAGGTTAACAGATTGCAAATGGAGGTTTTTTTTTTTTCTTTTAAAGCTCTTGAGTTTGAAAGTAAAATGTCATTGGCAATAATATAAAAGAGCCAATAAAATCTACAAATTCTATAGGTGCTGTGTGACTCAAGACAGAATTATGTTGAAGGTTTGCCAATGGTGTGGGTCCATTACCGTGACCAGGTAAATGGACTTCAGAGGGGGGAAATGGGTACATTGTTAATAAGCATGGCTCTTCCATCATGCGAGATTATTCATCTCATCTCTCTAAAGTCTCTACATGCTTGAGCTTTTGCACAATCTGTCCATCCCTACTTCGTTTAGGTTACCTAGTGTTGCTAAGCCAGTGGGGCTCCATGATCCAGACACAGCAGCCTTGCCCAGCTCATCATTGACGCTTCCAGCCTTACAATGGCACAAGCCATGTCTGCCACTGAGAATACCAACCCCCCACCCCCAACCCCGCGTTTCTCTCTAGATCATTTTCTCCCCAGAAGTCACCTGAAAATGTCTGGGGACATTTTTGATTGTCACAACTGGGTAGACATGCTACTTATATCCAGTGGGTAGAGACCAGGGATGTCACTGAACACCTTGCAATGCACAGGACAGCCCCCCCCCCCACAAAATAGTGTCATCTGGCACCAAAGGTCAAGAGTTCCAAAAGAGAGAAACTCTGCTCTAGACGGTTTCCAATTATCCACCTTTTGTATTTCCGCCTACTGGTCACTTCCAGAAAGTCTTCCTTGATGTCTCCAACTAGATTAGACAGCTCAAGTCACCTAGCCTTTCTACTTTGTAGCACCCATCTCAGTTGCAATCAGTTCATTTTCCTGTTTAATTAAGTGTTACCCCAGTCAGAGGAACAGCTGGAAGGAAGGACATACTGAAAGACACTTATCTTACTGGTGATTGAATAGGGAAACGCTCAAATTCCAGAGAATAGTGCAAATATTTTTATTTCCCTTACTCAATGCCAAGTCCCCTTTTGATGGATTCCCCATTGTACCTTTTTAATACTCCTCTTTTCCCTAAGAGTCCAGACTCATCCAGACTGTCCCTTTTACTTAATCCATTTCACTCTTACGTGGATGTTCCTTAAATCCAAAGCCCAAGTTGGCAATTTCAAGCCTTCCCCAGACCTCATGTTTTTTAGAGTAGAGCAGTGACGTGGCCCACAAACTCTTTTTTAACATATTCTTGTTGCTGATGATCACCTGTCATAGGTAACTTTGATGTGTTTCCATGCCAAAAGAAACCCTTACTTCAGTAAGGGTTATGTAATAGAGAGAAACAAAGCCTGTCCCAAACAAATAATTCCTGCCTGCCGCACATCCGGGGAAGGGAGAGATACAGGGACTTAGGGGGGAAGCGGGGTCCACACATCTGGAAATCAACCCATAGCTTCAACCTCCACTCTCAAGTCTTGAAGATTCTGCCTCAGTTTCTCCGCCTCCTCCTCTCTCTCTACATTACTTACAGCGCTGTCTTATGGGGGCCTTACCCTTCCTTACACTCTGCATCTTATTGAGATGATAGGTCTCTTGACTCCATACCATGGTGTGGCTGCTCTATTCTAGCACCTATCATGATAAACAGCAGTGGATTATTTTGGCATTTCTTTCTATGCAATTGTGAGCCCCTGGAGTTGAGGGACCATGTCTTGAGTAACTTTAGATCACCAACACGTTGCTTTGGCACCTACCATGAGCACAGGACCGTGTCCCCATTCTGAACACGCAGATACTTATTAGAGAGAATCATCCGATTCTACAGCTGAGAATCAGAAGTCTATCCGAGCACATTGAAACTCTGGTGTGTTTTAAGAAATCCTTCAGCTGTAAACCTCCAAGGATGATGGTCTTCACGCTAAAATCTATTTCGTGCTGTGAACTGACAACTCATAAAATTGGAAATACGATTGGTTAAGAAAAGATATGAAAAAATCCTTAACTTCATGAGTATTCAAATGAATACAGTGATAAAGCAATTAAATAGGATTGATACTTAGTTTTTAATAAAATGAGCATATCTGGTGTTGGCAGGAGTCTGGACACATAGCTATTTTCATCCATTTGTGCACAGCGTCATTAAGTACGATTCAGCAGGAAGTTAACGAGACCCTTGAAAAACAAGTGGCATAAACCATGGAAATGGGTTTGTTGTGAATTGTTACAAAGAATTCAGAAGTATCACAATTCTTCCTCTTGCTCTTTGTCCTCCTTTTCTACTTCCTATTTTCTTTCCTTTACTTGGTGGTATCAGGCCCTGGAGGGGAAGGGACTGAGGTGACAGCAGGAAACCTAATGAAGAAACAAATTCTAATGGCAATCCTAGAGAATCCAGAAGTCAGTCACCATGTCAGGACTATTTGGTGTTGTAAGCCCTTCAAACAGAAAGTCATCAAAAGAAACCACAGGGGATAGAGGTTAATTAAACACATAATTAGAATCTGGCTTCTTGGAAAGCCCTGGGGTGGGGGAGGGGACTAAAAATAAAAATTTTCATTTGCATTTTTGTGGTTGTTTGTTTTGCTTCGGGTAGTCTAATACCCCAAAACTTCTCTTTCAAAAGCCAATATGAAGACCATTATAAAAAACAATTATCATTCTTTGCTAATTGCTGGAGACTACTCAGATTCTTTCCCAAGTTTTACAAAATGATTGTTGGCTCTTCATCATATGTGGGGCTCTTGATTCAGTTAAACTTGGCAGGCATGTATTGAGCACCTACGATGCACCAGGTGCTATGCTAGGCAGCAAGCACATGGGAATGAGCATGAGACCGTCCCTGTCTGTACAGAGCTCCTGGCCCAGCAGGAAGGATAGGCATATATAGAAATGTGCCAGTAAAGTGGGATGTGTTTGAGAATTGACTTAAGGAGCATGTACCACAAAAGCACAGAGCAAAAAACAAGGGAGTGCCACCTGGATTGCCCCACACGAAAAGCTGTTGCCTGGTCTTGACCTTTAAGGAATAGCAGATGACCAAACCAAAGGGAAAAGGGGAGTGGAGTCCCAATCCAGATAATAGGATGCACAGAGAGATCTGGAAAAGGTGATGGAAAAGTCAAGGACCAGCAAGAGGCTTGGGCATGTAAGAAGGGCATGGATGATGGTGGATTTGGGAAGGTGAGACAAATTAACGGGGGCCAGGACTCTCCCAGAGGGAGGGCGAGAAGCTCAACTGTGTCTGACAAAGTCCACTTGGGCAGCAATGTAGAGGGTGAGCTAGAGAAGAGAGAGAGGAGCAGTGGAATCAGTCAGGAGAGGATTGCAAAGGTTTAAGAAGAAAGAATTTGAGCCTGGAAAGAGCCTCACATGTAGTAGCAGCAGGAAGCCATTTATACAAAAATCTCAAGGCTACTTCCTGTCCCCAGATGCTCTGGGCACCTGGGCGGAATTTCATGCACAACTTTCATTGTTCTTTCCCTCCCTACCCCCACCCTCACCTCCAGCAAATAAGACACAGGGTCAGAGCAGACGGAACAGAAACAAGATGGCCTTGGGTTCAGAACCGAAAGGATTTGGAAGGTGAAGACTCGAAGGTAACACGGTCTTCTAGGTTTGCAAAGCTGTGCAGCCTGGGTTGATTTCTAGCAGGTGGATTGATTTCTTGTGGCCGATTCTTTTTTTTTTTTTTTAACGTTTATTTATCTTTGAGAGACAGAGGCAGAGCATGAGTGGGGGCGGAGCAGAGAGAGAGATGGAGGCACAGAATCTGAAGCAGCCTCCAGAGTCTGAGCCATCAGACAGAGCCCGATGTGGGGCCCCCATTCACGAACCACGAGGTCATGACCTGAGCCAAAGTCAGTCGCTTAACTGACTGAGTCACCCAGGTGCCCCTCCTGTGGCCGACTGTAACTCAGTAGGCGGCTGTCAGAATCAGTGTTTAATGTCTGTTCTCAGAGATATATTTCTGGTGGGATGACTTTCAAGTGAAGCCACTGGGGCCCATGACTGAGCAGTCACAAAAGCTGGGGCATCACCATCGGACAGATGGGGATCGGACTCCTGCTTCTGCCCTTACTTGCTGTGTCATTTCCGACAGCCCACCTGGACTGTCCACATCAATCCAGTGCTGTCGTCGAAAGGACAATTGCATAGCATTTATAAAACCCTTCATCCGACACCTGACATGTGGTACATAGTAAATATTGGTCAGTTGCATTGACTAACAGATATAATTCCGGACACTTTGAAATATGACGTTTACATTTTTCAGTAGCACCAATACCCACAGTGGATCCTCAGATCCACTGGATCCCCACTAATCCTACAAGTGGAATCAGGTAAGGATAATCGTCCCCACATTTACAAATAAGGAGGCAGGCTCAGAGAGAGTCTAACTAAGCATAGATGTCAAAGGCTGCACAGCAAATACAAGGTAAAGTGGAGAGTAGATTCCACACCTTCAGACTGGGATCTAAGTCCTTGATAATGTATCACCTATCTTTTCTTCCTTCCTTTCTTCCACAAACATTTATTGAGTTTCCCCGATGAGCCAGTTTCTGTGGTGAATGTAGTGTTCTGGGTCCTAAGAATGACTGTTTAGTCTACAATCCTTTTTCTCTTTTAAGACCAGGAAACCAGTTTATCCTCGGTGGAAACTAGCAGAAAGTCTGGCACAAAGTCAGTACTCATTAAGTGGACAGTTAATGGGATCGTTGTTGAATGGGTAAGTCTAATCCAGTATATCTCATGACCTCTGTCCCAAGAAGTATGGAAGGAAAAATGTCTACTCTGCAGACACAGAGGTATGCTGTAATACATGGGCTTTGAAGTCAAAAACTCGAGTTTTAAATCCCAGCTCTTTGTGACTTTGAGCAGTTTTAACCTCTCTGAACCTCAGTGTCTGGCACATAGGAGGTGCTCAAGTAACGGCAGTGATTATTACCGGTGCAGGGTTACAGGGAGAGGTAGCATCATCAACTGAAACTTCACAAGCATGGTATGTAGCAAGGCCATCACTAACCAGAATGATGGCTGGAATATCCCACCAGAACAGGCCCCGCTCTGAACACAGGGCTCTTTCTCAGACCCTTTCTCAGGAAGGGAAAAGCCCCCTTCCCTACTGTCATGCCAGGTAGGGCATGCCAATCCCTGGCCTTGCAGAGCTGCTAAGCTTTACTCCGGGTCTGAGTCACGCTGACTAGAACCCAGTACAATTCATGCCACCATCAGTAAAGCACAGAGGTCTGCAGGTTCAGCTACAAACGCGAGGCTGGATTTTTACCCCCTTCGCTACATTGGCCGGAATCACACACACAGGACAGAAAGGTAAACACAGCCCAAGCCTCTATTTGCTCTCAGATTGTCACCGGGTCCAGCCCCACCGTCCCCATGCTCCCACCTTCCACACCAAGCCTCAAAGACTGGAAGCACAGATGAGTGAAAACTTCAACGTTTATTTTTTTAATGTTTATGTCTTTTTTAGAGAGACAGAGAGCGAGAGAGCATGAGCAGGGGAGGGGCAGAGAGAGAGGGAGACAGAGGATCCGAAGCAGGATCTGTGCTGACATCAGAGAGCCCGAAGTGGGGCTCGAACTCATGAACCGTGAAGTCGTGACCTGAGCCGAAGTCAGACGCTTAACTGACTGAGCCATCCATGTGCCCCTGTTCAATGTTTATTGATTCAAAGAGAAGCTTTGAACTTGCAGCCCAGGATTTGTAGCATTTTCAGTAAGAACTTGGACAATGATTCGTTCTCTTCTAGTTGTGACAACCATGGAAATATTAATACAATAACTGAATCCAGAAATAGAAAAGAATCCAAACCTAGAAATCCAATAAATTAAAAAAAAAGAAAATGACCTTAATTATCAATAATAAGAAGATGGCTAAGTAAAACTATGGCACACCCAGATATTGGAATATATACAGTCCCTAAAATGTTAGTTTTAGTGACATCAGAACATGTCTAAAACATACCGTGTAAAAACACAGATTAGAAAACTTTGCATATAGCATGACTGCAATAATTAAATATATACTGAATATACTGAGAAAGCTACTTTTGCATGGGATTGTAATATTCACTCACTTTCACTTATACTTTAGGTATATCTACATTTATACAATAAATGTTTATTACCATTTATATTGAAAATGTTTTAAAAATTGGGGCACCCGGATGGCTCAGTCGGTTAAGTGTCTGACTCTTGACTTCTTGATTAGACTTCTTGATTCATGGGTTTGAGTGCCGCATCCGGCTTGACCAGTGCGAAGCCTGCTTGGGATTCTCTCTCTCTCTCTCCCTCCCTCTGCCCCTCTCCCATTCACACACTCTCTCTCTCTCTCTCTCTCTCTCTCTCTCTCAAAATAAATTAGCTTAAAAAATGTTTTAAAAATGTAATAGACAGCTTAAGTAACTTTCAGTCTCCTTTGCTTTTGATAGAGTTATGGGAGAAAGACAGATAAACTCCATAAGAACTTGGGTAATAACCACTTACCCTCATGAAGTTCAAGTGGCCATAGACAGTAGGTGACAAAAGACTGGTGACCAAATGGTCTGGCAAGGGATGACTTAGTTGCCAAATATTTGGAGAACAGTGTTATACGGAAGGAAAAAAACCAGCTCTGTGAGTTAGGAAATCAAAGGGTTAATACTAACTCTGCCACCAAATGGCTGTTGAACTTGGCTAGCTTGTTTCCTGTATTTTTTTCAGTTTTTCCACTTGTAATATGAGGGAAAAATCATTCCTTCACTCATTCATTGATTCAAAAAATATTTCCTGAGGGTCTACTATAGATCAGATACTACCGTAGGCACTGGGACAGAGCAGTGGACAAAAGCAATGCGGCTTCTCCTCTTGGGGAACTTATGTTCTGATTGAGCAGACAAACCATAGACTACTAATCGAATACCTAAGTAGAGTAGAATCATGTGCTATGAAGAAATATAAGGCAGGATGAGGAGTAAGAGAGCAGTCTGGAAGGTTTCTAAGGAGGTGATTTGTAAGGTAACTAGGTAGAATACAAGAGCAAGCCAGGTTGTTATCCAGGGGGAAGGGCGTCCAGGTGGCAGGAACAGCATGTGCAAAGGCCCTGAGGCAGAAGGGTGGCTGCGCTAGAGGGACCCAGGCGAAGGTAATGGAAATGAAGTCGATTCTTTTCCCCTGCAGTTTAACCAAATAGAGCTCACCAGAGAGCCCGTTGCAAGCTCAAAATGCTTCCAGTGCTTGAGATTCAAAGTCCAAGGCCTTTGCACAGGGAGTGCATTTACAGAAACTTCATCAGCCCCACCACAGGGCTTTGAAGGCCCGCTGTGCAACTATTAGCTGATCCCACTTGACAAACAGTGACGCAGTCACCAGGCATGTTTGTGCCCAAGCAGGTGATGATTTTCTCTCCGCTGGCTCCAGTCAAGGACTTTCTGCTTCCAGATTTCAGGCTCCAGGTGACGTTGGGCACAGGGGGTCAGGTGGTGTGTGGAACAAGGTCATGCGCCAGCCAGGTGACATGATCTGTCCTCGGCTCAAATTTCAAAGAGCCCGCTTTTCCGCCCATGTGTCAAACGCACTCTGCTTAGCAGACTAAGATGATTCATCAATTTCCAAACCCCTGGGAAAGAACTTATTGTTTAGATTCTTAAAAACTGTTTTCCTAATCCCCACAGAGGTAGCTGTAACTCGGGAAGATGAATTTAGGATGAAGGTAAGGGCCAAAAAAAAAAAAAAAGAGAAGCAATTACTGTCATCCATAATGACAAGCCTTATCGTTTCTTGTGCAGTAATATTTGCATCTCCAAGCAGATATTATTAATTAGTGAGATAGCGAGGCAATTTGTATTCGTCTCAGTCCAGAAGAATTCAAACTACTTCAACAGACCAAACATAGGCAACTTAGCCTTATGACTTTTTTGTCTTTTCAATAGATGAGGAAACTGAGGCAGAAGACATGGAACGGATCAGGAAAAGAAATAAATGTATCCAAAGTTTCGGAGAAATCAGACTGTCATCCAGCCTGATGTCATCCAGCATCGCACCAATTTGTAGAGAGGCGTTAGAGCAGAAAGACGTGCCGACAGGGAAATCAAGTTGACTTCTCAGGAGCACCATTAGTTCTGATGCGGGGCCAAAGCCCTCCGAGTCTGTTTCTCCTGTCCCGGAAACGGGACGGTCCATCCCTATCTGGCGTGATTGTTCCGCAGAATAAATGAGGAACACGCCCACCTACAGAGCAGGCAGATTTGTAACATGAATGGATACTGTCCAGAGCTCAGCAGAAGTGCCACTTAAGAAGGAAGAAGTTCTGCTTTTTTTTTCCTTTAACGTTTATTTATTTTTGAGAGACACAGAGAAACAGAGTGTGAGCGAGGGAGGGGCAGAGAGAGAGGGAGACACAGAACCTGAAGCAGGCTCCAGGCTCTGAGCAAGCAGTCAGCACAGAGCTTGATTGCGGGGCTCGAACCCACAAAGCGTGAGATCATGACCTGAGCCGAAGTCGGACGCTCAACCGACTGAGCCACCCAGGTGCCCCAGAAGTTCTGCTTTAAACTACAGTTAAACGTACAGGCTAAATGTTTCTGGAAGAAGGGCGGTGGGGGGAGTGGGGGGCACAGAAGGAAATCCAATTCATTGTAATGAAAAACATCACAAGTCTAGTTGGGTTTCCAGTCTGAGGCGGGAGGAGGGATCCTAGCAGGTCTGTGTTCCATAAAGACGACAGAGCCAGGAGAGTTTGGGACAGAGCAGATGTGCGTCCAATCACCCAATGACTTGCTTCTGGAATGAGTTGGATTTGTGAGAGTGTTTACAGGCTTACGTGTATTGATGTTAGCTCTGTGGTGCAGAGAAGTCCTCATGGCCAACACCTTCAGTTCTGTACAATTAGAGCTTGTGGCACATGATCTATATGGAAGGTGACATGCACAAGCACCTTTATGTATTTATGCAGATTAGGAGAACACCTACATCGGACAAGCCTAAATAACACAGTCAGGAGGCTTCCTTCCTTCCTCCCTTCCTCCCTCCCTCCCTTTCTCTCTGTCTGCCTCTCTCTGATCAGTCAGGAGCCTTCCTTCCTTCCTTCCTTCCTTCCTTCCTTCCTTCCTTCCTTCTTCCCTCTCTTCTCTCTCTCTCTTTCTTCTTCTTTAACAGGGTCAACTGTTATGAAACAAAACAGGAGAACAAAGGGTGATACCATAACATATTTCTGACACACAGTCTCTCTGCTTTTAAAACTAAAGAAACAAGCTGAGAGAGTCACTTTCCCCAAATTACAAAGCCTTTGCAGAGTTTAGTCAGAACCAGTAGTCCCAGTCTTGGGTCTTCTCTGACCTTACAAACACGGCTTCTCCTGGAGGCACCTTCCTGTGTCTCAGACAGCACCTTGGAGGAGAGGAAGAAGACTCATTTCTGGGTCTTTGGCTCTGGCCACCCAAGAGTCCTGTCTCTGAGAGAAAGAAATGAAAGGCGATGCGCTTAAGCAAAAGCAGCATGGTGTTCGGACTCGGGGACCTGAATTTAAGTTTTTCGTCTGTACTTTTTGATTGCGATCTCAACGTGGCCGGGCATCAATTTCCTCATCTGTTAAATGTGGACAACGGAGGTTGCTTCACGGGTTTGAGCATCAGATTTAAAGAGATTATACATGAAAGACACAGATAAAGAGGAAAATGGCAAAGAAAAGTCCCCGTTCTCCTTTCCTCAGTCTTCTTCGCGATACTGTTATTGTTATTCTTATCATTCTTATTGTCGTTCAATGGCAAGAAAATAGCCTCTCATTTCATGTACCTCCTCATGCCACGTATCTGATTTGATTCCCTTTATTGGATTCTGGGAGGATGAAGACGGTCTTTATATAGGCATTATCTTTCTGAAAGTAGCATTCATCTTCCTGAACAACCTGAATGAAGGCGGGAAGCAGGACTGCGAGAGGCTCTGCATCTATCTTTATCTATCAATTACTAGAAATAACAAGGATTCCACACTCTCCCCACCTGCTGCTTGTCATGGACTATAATATTCTATTCTATTGCCTTGAATTACTTGTGATAAGGAGGGAGTGTTTGTTAAATATTATCCAGCTAGCAATAGCATTATTTGCATAGGACACCTGTTATCTGAAGGTTTCACTGTACCCTTTAAAGGTCTCATTATCTGAGAGACACATCGGAGGGTCATCAATAACTAAATCTCCTCCACAGCCTCAGTTTCCAAAAGAGACAAGGCTCTGGTTGTCTTTCTCGGGCCATTATCCCAACCTTTGGAATACGTTGTGTCACAGTCGAAAAGGAGATTTTATTTATTTACTTTGTTGTTGTTGTTGAGATCAAGGAGGCAGTGAGATCTGAAGTATTGGGCTGGGGTCGGGAGATCCACGCTTTGATGGCGATGATCATAGTGGTTATTGTGATAACACTCTTGATCACCTACAACACGGCTCGCAATTCTCATGCCCTCACTGATTTAATCCTAACCAAAATCCTGGTTAGCATTTTTTTGACATAGGTAATGAAAGAACCAACGAGGAATGGCATCAATGAAAGAAAATATCACTACCTCACCTAAAACATTTATGGTAGTAGGATGCTTCCAGGATCGGCCCCACGACCCTGGGATTCTTGCCATCTTTAGCCCGTCAGCTTTTGCCTTCGGATTTTTCTCTTAATGAGCACAGGGTGGCTGTTACAGTTCCAGACATCATGTCCTCACATAATAATGTGCCCAATTAGGAAAGGAGAATAATTGCCACTTTCTGAGTCCTTTTTTAAGAATGAGGAATATTTCCCAGAACCTCCCCAGAGGACTTCTCTCCACGTCTCACTGATCTATGCCCATTACTGAGTCATTCACAGACAAGATGGTATGGGGGGGGGGGGGATTGCCATGACCGCACACATGTGCGTGTGCACGCACACACACACACACACACACGCATAATCATACCCCATTCCCTGGCTAGAGCCGAGGAGGGACCCAGACTCCCTTAAAGCAAAAGAATGCCAATTAACCTATTATGATTAGGGTCCCATTAGCAAGGAAATGGGACTTACCTGTCAGGTAAGTGGCCATTGCTGGCCCTATTTTAGTCAGGGTAGATTAACCACTGTGACCAAGGACTTTAAAGTATCAATGGCCTAATATTTTTACTTCTCACTCCAGTCATCGTCTGGAGACCATGCGGGGAGGGGACAGGAAAATCCAGGACATTCAAGGACCAAGGCACCCTCTGCCAGTGAGTGGCCCCTTCTATGTCTTTGGAGTTCTCCCCTTGGAGTTCTATGTCCTTGGAGTCCTTGTCTCCCCATTCAGCTGGGGACAAGGAAAGGGCAGGAGGATTGTCTAAGGAAAATTATCACGGGCCAGGCCTGGGTGGTACGCATGACTCGGAGCTCCCATCCATTGGCTACAGCTCTGTCACCTGGCTATACCTAACCGCAAGGGAGGCTGGGAGGCCAAAGGTGTGCTAAGGAAGGAAAGGTAGCCTTCTCCATGGCCACTAAGTAAGAGGCCCAGCTGACTGGCCATGCCAGCTAGGTCTGAATGCATGCAGGAGACAAAACGCCTCTCATCCTGAGGATGCGTCTACCTGTGTGACACTTTAAGCTACCAACTCATTCCACTTTCCAATCGGCGTTCCCTGCTCTAACCACGGAGAGTCCAATCCCTGCCCCTTTAGTGGTTCCTAAACTGCCCGGAAACTTGCCCCAGATCCTGCATCAAGTCTCAAGTTCTTTGACCTCTCGGTGCCGTTAGATTCCATTGGCTCCCTGCAGCAGAAGCAATTTTCCTCGGCTCTCAGACATGTGTTCTTTTCTGCATTCTTCTCCACTCTTCTTCCTGTTGGCCCATTTGCTCTCAGCACTGGCTCTTTTTCTCCTTGTTTCAAATTCCAGTCCTCCTGTCTCTTCTCTGCCCACGGAAAAGACTCTTTATGATGATGGTTCCATTCTGACCTCTGCGTTACCTTCTGCAAAACGTACCCTGTTGTTCTGAGCCTCTCACCTGACCATCAGGTAGTCATTCAAATGTTAATATTGTTGCTATGCCTACTGTCACTTATATTCATACTTCTATTATTATGACCTCTACAGACTTCTTAGTATTTGCCAGGCATTACTGTAAGCACTTTGCTTAAATTATCTTTTAGGTTTCTCAAGAACTTAGGGTTGGTTTCATCCCCTTGTCTTCAGATGAGAGTGGAGAGGAAAATAAAATTAAATGACATAACAGGAATTCAAAACTAGACAGTCTGGCTTTGAAGCCAAAACTGTGAGCCCTTGGGTGCAACTGCCTCCATGAGCTACATACCTCTGCTAGCTATGCCCTGTAAGTTCTCCCCAAGCATCCCTGAGACTGGTGCAGAGCTGAGCACACAGTAGCCGTCAACAAATGCTAAATGTGAAGCCACACATCCAAAAAATCCTCTTCTGCCCAATTCCTTCTATCTCCCAATTCTTTCTATAGATAGCATTCTTTCCCTATTTATATTCAAATTGTTCCATCCTTGTTGACATATCCTTTCTCTTAGACCCCTTAAACAATAACACCAAATAATATTTATCAAGCATTTGTTACATTCCAGGCAATTGTTTTGCCACTCTATCCCCATAAGGTGTCTTACTATTATCTCCATTTATCGATTAGAAATTGAAGTTTAAAAAAAAAAAAAAAGAAATTGAAGTTTAGAGGTTCAGTGGAGGAGAGAGAGTAATAACCTGGAAGTTGAGTTCTACCATCTACATTCTTACCCAGTAAGCTCGCTTGCCTGTGGCAATGCCACTAGCTCTGGGACATTCCTTCCATAGTCTCGTGAGGCTGTATTTGCCCTTCTTCATTCCTGTTGACAATCCCTGGGACAGATTCTCAAGCACCTGATTATAGAAACAGCCTCCTTCCTAGGCTTTCACTGGTCCACCCCTTTAAAATTAATTTTATTAACCACTATTAGCTAAATATTTAACATTTTACCTGGCTCCATTATCTGTCCTCGCCTTGTCTGTCAATATCATCTTCCAAAACCTTTACCCTCTCTATCAATCACACACAGGCGGAAGTCACACACAGGTTGGATTTCTCATTTTCCCCATGAATTAAACTTTGTTAGGAGCATCAGGTAGGACTTTTCAGAGCCCATCAAGCTCCGAAAAAGGTGTACCAGATCGATGAAGCACCATCTACCAGGATCACTCTCATTGCTTCAGCAATTGCTTTCCATTACGCTGGCCCATGAGAGGCACCCAAGCAATCTTCGTGGAGAGTAACAGGATAGGTAACAAAACAAAACAAAACAAAATAAAAGACAAAAACAAAAAAACACCCACAAAACTTGGATCTCTTCGTTTATCCAGCTACTACCACTAAATACATTGAATACGTAATAGGCGCTAGGTTCTATCACGTTAACCACCTGGAGGGATGTCACAAGAAGCAAATGAGGTAAAGGTCAAGTCTTTAGCACAGTTTCTGGCACAAAGTAAGTAAGTCATATGTATGTAAGTACCAATCTCCATTTCCTCCGGAGTAAATAAATGTATGAATGAATTTGCAAGCTTAGTCTCCCTACGGCATTTGTTAAGCTGTGTCTCTCCTCCTAGCACTCCACTGGCTGTTTCGCGTTATCTACCTCTTGGCCCATGGGCTCAACAGGATGCCCGGGCAGGCCTGCTCTGTATGGATTTTGTCAACTGTTGGTTTTGATCTTTCCCACCAGCTTCATGTTATGTTTTTCATTCAACATCAATTCAACAAGTATTTATTAAGCACCTACCACGTGCCTGGCACTTAACTGCTCTGTGTATACAGTGATGAACAGCATAGGGGCGCCTGAGTGGTTCATTCGGTTAAGCAGCTGACTTTGGCTCAGGTCATGATCTCACGGTTGGTGAGTGAGTTCGAGTCCCGCATTGGGCTCTGTGCTGACAGCTCAGAGCCTGGAGCCTGCTTTGGATTCTATGTCCCTCTGTCTCTCTGTCTCTTCCCCACTCGCACTGTCTCTCTCTCTCTCTCTCTCTCTCTCTCGAAAATGAATAAACATTAAAAAAAATGGTGAGCAAAATAGATATGGCACCAACACTTTATGGAGGAAAGAAGCAGGTTTTCTTAGGAAGTGTGAAAAAAAGATAAGCTTGGGGAGTACAGGATAGTATGGGAGAACATGCTCAAAGCAAAGCAAAATATATGCACAACACAATCTCCGTTGGATCCCACTTGTCTGGGTTAAGCTCTTTCCCTTGAATCTACTTAAATCCTACTCATTTCAGGGTGCTATTGGTTGTAGTTACAAGGGGGGGGGGAGAAACCCTCAAAATGACTTTACATAGCCCAGGACAGTTTCTTGGTTTGTATGACTGAAAAGTCCAGAGATCACTAATTTGAGGAGAGGATTTATGTGGTGACTCAAAATAAGACCAAGAATTGCTTTCTCTCCACTTCTCAGCTCCGGCTGCTCAGCATTGGCTCAGTCACCGGCCAGCTTCCCCTCTCGTGGTCTCCAAAAGACTGGCATTGGCTGTTGAGGGTGTATGCTTCCTAATTTGCAATTAGCCAGGAGGGATGCATCAAAGAAAAGTACCAACTCTTGTCTGCTTGGATCCCCTTAAGTCCCGTAGCTGTCCTATGGGCAGATAGAAGAATTTCCGCCCATCTCTTTCTAATACACAGAATTTAGTACCCAGCCACTCTTAGATCCAGAGGTGAGGTCAACTTTCCTAAAATATATGGTCTGCCTGAGACAGGAGTCACGCAATAGGCATGGTGTGCTCTTTTCAGACATATGGTTGTGGCCAAGTTGCTGTGCAAATCGGACCCCAACCTAAAGTCCTGCCAACAACAAATGACAGTTGCTATTTCTCTACGTCCTCACCAACACTTGGTATTTTTTAAAACTTGTTCACACTAACGCTAAAAGTGGTGAGATGGAATTTTATTGTTTATGGCCCATTTTTGTCTCTTTTCTTCGTAAGGTACTTTTCATATGATAAAAAGATGTCTCTCTTTCTTTTTAAATGATCCGCCTCTTCTGTAAGGAGGCTGTTTTTCCTCTCTTTGTCTATTTTTTATGCCAACTTTTTCTCAAGGATGTGTTTTGCTAAAATTTGTACCAGTCTGTGTCTTTTCATTTTGACGTTGGTCCACCTGTTACGCAATGCTTTGAAATTCAAGGTATCCAGAGCTAATCCATCTTTTCCTTTATCGTTTGGTCTTTGTGTGCCTTAATAAAAAAACAAGACAACAATAAAAAAAAAAAAAAAACTCCTTTTCTGGCCCAAAACCGAAAATAAGTTCCTGTATTCTCTTATACAAGTTTTAAAGTTTTGTTGTTCACTTTTGATCCTTAATTCACCTGGAATTTGTTGTGGATGTTATGAAGTAAGGACCTTATTTATTCGTATACTTATTTGTTGCAATTTGGATGGTCAGTTTTTCTAATATTATTTATTGGGTCGTCCATTCGTTCTTGATGATGTTTTATGTAGTAGTCTCCATGTATAACTAAGTCTTACCCTGGCTTCTGCATTCTATCCATTGATACTATTTTGTGATTGCTAACTTCCTTTCTTTCTTTTCTTCTTTCCCCCCTTCCCTGCCTTCTTCCAGATTAACACAATCTTCATGCTCCACTGATTTAAAAATTCTTACTTCTGTGCTGTTCTTGAGAGACTATCCTTCATAGCATCCCACTCAACACTGATTCAGCAGTGTCAACGTTTATGATACGTTAGCCTGTCTCTCCCCAAATACAAGCATTTTAGCACGCTTAAACTCCCATCGCCCCTTTTTAGCTGCCAAATATTGATAACTGCCATTTCAATTCCATCCTGCTTGCAACATCTCCATTAGTCATCATCTTGTTGTTTTCTACAGTCAAGTCATGTTTAGATGCATCTACATAATTCGCTAGTTGTTCTTGCTCTTGGCGTTTCTCTGATTCGTCTCTGTAGCGCTGCAAATATTATTTCAGGGGCTTCCTGCATCCAACGCTCCTGCCAGTCTAACTGTTGTATCTTTATAGATAGCCGTCTTTTCCCTCTGCTTGCTTTAAAAATGATCTGTGTTTGGTGTTTGTATTTCTTTATTATGTTTCTAACTGCAGTTTGTGGTTTTTATGGCCCTCAGAATTCAGTGTGCTGCTTTATCGCGAAGACTCATGTGTTCCTGTTAATTGGGATACTTCTAAGCCATGATCTTTTAAAATATTACCACCCCCCCACTTTGTTCTCTTTTTTGTATCACCTACTGGATACACATCGGAAAAACTTATTCTGTTCTCCATATCTTTTCATCTTTCCTTCCTATTTTCCGTATTTTTTTTTTCCGAACCACGTGTCATGCAATTTCTTCAGATCTATATTCACTAATTCTTTTTCCTTCTTTATCTAATTTTCTGTGTAAGCTCTCCTTTAGGAGTTTTCCCTCACAGCTACCTATTTATCATCTTGGGAAACGGTGTGCTTGTACATGTGTGTTTTAAATTTTTTTTTTCATCGTTTATTTATTTTTGGGACAGAGAGAGACAGAGCATGAACGAGGGAGGGGCAGAGAGAGAGGGAGACACAGAATTGGAAACAGGCTCCAGGCTCTGAGCCATCAGCCCAGAGCCTGACGCGGGGCTCGAACTCACGGACCGCGAGATCGTGACCTGGTTGAAGTCGGACGCTTAACCGACTGCGCCACCCAGGCGCCCCTGTACATGTGTGTTTTATAAAATGCACCTGTCACTTTTTTTAATCGTATACTCTTCTTTCATATTGGTTATAATTCCTTTTTAATGTACTCATTTTTTAAAATTTTATAGCCCCTTTCACATTATTCTATTATATTGAATTCTTGATCTATCTCCCTAGTGGCTGTGTTTGCTGACTTACCTCATGGTGTATCTTTCCCCAAATTGTTTGTAATTGGTGATCATGAGCTCATCTTCACAGAGGTTTCATATCTCTTTCTCTGCTGGAATCACATAGGCCAGGTTGGGAATGTTTTATAATTTCTTCCCTAATGACATGCAGTTTGTTCATGGATCTATAACTAATTTGTATATCAGGAGCTCTGCTTAGGATTCCTATGCCATAGGGGAACTGTAAACTCAGAGCCCATAACCTCAAGTAGCATAACCTTAAGTTTTGATTTCTCATGGGAGACATTTTTTATCCACCCAGGACCCTGTAAATACAAGTGGAACCCCTTGCAGGATCCCTTGATACAAGGTAAAAATTTCACTCTGCACTATACTCAGGCTCAAGGTTTGCTGTTTGTAGTCACGTAGGGAGTATTTAAATCTCAGCCACAACCATAAGAGCCTATTCTATATCTAGTATCCACTTATGCATTGCCACGATGTCGGCTCACATACTTCCCACCAATTTGAGTTTCTTCTTAACCTGGGGTATTTAAAGATTCATCTCTCTTTTGAGCTTTTGCCTTCATACCTTTACAAAATGCTTATCTTAAGCACATTTATATGTATCTGGTGTGAGGCTGTACTGCCTAACTTTGTTTTTCATGTTATTAAAGGTTGAATTTCAGAGTATGCTTCCTTTATGTAGCTAGCCAGCGAGCTGTATCACCCGGGAGGCTGAGTTCCTTATGGCCTTGGGTCTTAGCTTTTTTATTAATTTGGCAATGAATACGAATATTGGAAAGTGTGAACAGTCACCATCAGGAATACTAGTGAGTAATAAATATTCTAAGCCCCCCGTTTTCTCACCTCAAGTGGCAATGCCAATACCTACCTAGCTCTTACATGTGTAATGCAGATGAAATAAAATAATTCATAGTCGAAAAAAGCCCAGCACAATGTGTAACAAAAATAAAACAACAAACAAAAGCAGAGGAAAAATAACCTCAATAAATGCTGATTAGCACCATCAGGAAATTTGCCAAGAGTGTCTGAATAAATGAAAGAAACTTAGCTATTAACATAGTAAGGGCTATCCATCTCAGATTCCGGAAGACAGAATTCTCTCAGTAGGGAAACAATGGGATTCCATTCTATGATGGAAGGCATGTGGGCCTCCTCTGGTATCCACGCCTTAGAGAACTTCCAAGTAGAGTTGATTGGCCTCAGGATTCAGTCGATGCTTCCTAGCTTCCCTCCACATCTTTGTAAAGTAAAGCTGTCTGACCCTCCTGCGTGTCAGGTGTACTAGAATTGCAGGGGCAGTAACTGTCCATCTCCTTTGGGAATAATGATTCTCCCACGTAATCTGCCATACCACGTGATCACACTCCCATGATCATTGGCCATGATCACATTGTCCTATTTTTTGATATTGGAAGAGAAAGAGCAATTTGGGTTAAGAGGTCGCAAGGTATACAGCTAAAAGTGAGGGGGTTAATACCTTACTAAGACAGAAGATTTGAATGAGGCAACTCTTCAGAGGAGAATCTAAAAACCACTTCCCATTGCAAATGCGTGGTGTTCAGGCTGCACTCTAAGTGTTACTGGCTCATCAAATGTTTCCACCCCGTGGGCCTCACCAGGTTGAATTCAACCCTTCTTTAAAGTTTCCTGCTCTTCAGAGTAAAGGGGGAAATCAGAACTGTGCTTCACAAAATATGTCTTGTTTGGGAAACGGAAATGAGGCTAGGTGACCAGGGGGCGGGGGGAGTCAAGGCTCAGAACAAGCCTGTGACTTTCTCCTTTGGGTTTCTCCCACGGTGACCCTGGCCGTGAAGACGTGAGAAACATCTGGAAAGAAGGTGATGGAACTAGCAACACCTAGCCTTAAGAAGAGACTTTGAGGGGCGCCTGGGTGGCGCAGTCGGTTAAGCGTCCAACTTCGGCCAGGTCACGATCTCGCGGTCCGTGAGTTCGAGCCCCGCGTCAGGCTCTGGGCTGATGGCTCAGAGCCTGGAGCCTGTTTCCGATTCTGTGTCTCCCTCTCTCTCTGCCCCTCCCTCATTCATGCTCTGTCTCTCTCTGTCCCAAAAATAAAAAAAAATAAAAAATAAATAAAAAAAAAGAAGAGACTTTGAAAAGACGTGATAAATGTCCTCTCATATCTGTACGCACAGTGCTTGAGCGGAAGGAGGCTTTATCTGGGATGCTCCAAAAACTCAAAGTGTAAGCCATCGTTTATTAAGCCCTCACTTGCTGACCACCTGCTCTGTACCAGTCTCTGTGCCGGTGATGGAAATACTAGCAGAAATTTAGTAAAAGTGAATAGCATATGCCCTGTGTGCAAAGGCATTTTATTTTTATTATCTCACTTAATGTTCACAGTACTGTAAGGACTGTGTCTCATGTCCTTAAGGACCGTATTATGTTGCTTCCCAGTTGCTGGGAAGCAGAATTGTCCTCAGTATGGAAGGCACTATGATTTAATTGAAAACAAACAGACTTTGTAATTAGAGAAACCTGGGTTTATTTCCTAACTTTTCCACTTACTAACGCTGTTGCCAAGATCATCTTAATTCAAATTCTCTTAGACTCAATCTGTTCACACATAAAATGGGCTAATAATAACTACCTTGTGGGATATTTATAGAATCAAAATGTGATGTGTTTACATAAACGTAATATCGGATGTTAATGTTTATTGGGCACTTTTTTGTGCCATTCATGTGCTGAACAGTTTATAAACATGTAATCTCACAACATCCCCTCGAAAGTGGGAGAACTGCACTTTCTTTAAAAAAAAAAGATTAGTTTTTGCCCAAGGCCATACTATTGAGGGTTATAGTTGGCATCCCAAGTCCATTTGACTTACCCTACATCCTGTGTTCTTAACCACTGTCCTTCAAAGGATTGGGAAAGCCTAAAAATGGTGGAAATGTTCACCATTTTTAGAAGACTTGAAGAATGTTGGTTTTGAAGTAGTTCGTGTATCATAAAAGGAGTTAGAAAAGGTAGTTTCTACGGTTCCTTCCACCTCTATTGTTTCTATAAAAAAAGATTTCCCAGGGGCGCCTGGGTGGCTCAGTTGTTTAAATGGCCCACTTCGGCTCAGGTCATGGTCTCATGGTTTGCAGGTTCAAGACCCTCATCGGGCTCTGTGTTGACAGCTCGGAGCCTGGAGCCTGCTTCAGATTCTGTGTCTCCCTCTCTCTGCTCCTTCCCTGCTCACACTCTGTCTCTCTCTCTTCAAAATAAATAAAGGTTAAAAGAGTTGAAAAAAATTTTTTTAAGATTTCACAAACCAGTAAGTAAGAAATAAGTATGTATTGGCTTAATTTGACCCCAGTATGAGTTGTAAACCATGGTTTCCCACACTAACCGTGGCAGGCACATACTTGTACTCAATAAAGAAGACCATTTGGTCCACTCTCAGACCTTGTTCCTTAGACTTTACTCTTCGGATTTGTTTGGACTACCTTCTTGTTCCATTTACTTGGAAAAGACGTGATACTTGGTATCATGAGTAATGATCATTAACTCATCATTAATCTTTGCCCACATTTTTAACGTTGCCTTTGAGAAGCTTCACCATGCTCAACACTTGATGCTTAGTTTTTCCTTGGCTAGAGGTCGACACTGGCCCTGGCCACGGCATCTTTCAAAATCTCATCCCCAAGGCATGGTGAACTTGGTCTCATTCACTCCCATACTCACCTTGTTTCTTACCCACCCAGGCAAACTCTCATTCATCATCTCTGCCCGTGTCACTGAAGTAGGAGGGGGTGATTACCAAAGACACGGAATCATTTCAACCCCCACTGTCACTCAAGAAATTTGTCCTAGGAAAATCTGCTCACCACAAAATAATTCCTTTTCAGGCCTACCAGCTTCCCTAACAGTGTGTGCACCTAGAAGCTACATCATGAGGTTTATATTACAAGTGTCCCACCTGTAAGATGATTTTTCTGTCAGGCTTGATTTGCCTTCCAGAGAAACAAAAGTTTTTATTTATTTATTTTTTTTTTTAATTTTTTTTCAACGTTTTTATTTATTTTTGGGACAGAGAGAGACAGAGCATGAACAGGGGAGGGGCAGAGAGAGAGGGAGACACAGAATCAGAAACAGGCTCCAGGCTCTGAACCATCAGCCCAGAGCCTGACGCGGGGCTCGAACTCACGGACCGCGAGATCGTGACCTGGCCGAAGTCGGACGCTTAACCGACTGCGCCACCCAGGCGCCCCCAGAGAAACAAAAGTTCTTAAAGAGAGGCGAATGATAGACGACAACGGAGTGCCTTCCTTCACACAGGGGAGACTCAACATGAAGAGCTGGAAGGAACACTGGAAATGTTACAGTTGTGGAAACTGAGGACCAAACTGAGGAACACACTTGTCTGAGTGTCTCATTCTTAATTTCCTACTTATTTTGTTTGCCTTGTTCTGCCCCCCCCCCCCCACATACATACACATACTGTCCCTGCAATTATTCCCTCTGAAAATTCATTTGAGTAAGTAAACCTCAGGTCTTAAAGATGTGACTTTGTCATGGAGAATCAAACGGTACACCAGACTTTCTTTTTTTAATTGGATGGATTTTCTCATTAGAGCACAGTACGGTGGAAAGAAAAGAGACTTTTGAGTCTACTTTTGTCTTTGGTTTGAAATGACTCTCTCTTATTTATTCACTATGTAACCTTGAGTGACTTATTCAATGCCTTTGGGTTTCATTTTCTTTTTCTAAAGAGGGATGGTAATCTCTTCCTCATGACACTGTTGAGGAAATTAAACAAATTCCTGTAGCTAAAATTGCCTCTCTTCTGACTGGCACATAGTAGCATCTTCTATAAATATGACTGTCTTTCCCTGAACACGGTGAGGTTCAGGAACTCTGAAGACAAGAAGATTTAACGAGTGCTGCGGTGAGGTGAACTGAAGTAAACAGGCAAGAGACCAACAAACCCTCAACAACAGACCCATATTTGGTCTGACCACACCCAAACTCACAACAGCATACAAGTAATACATACAAAAGGAATAAAAACATAACTTGACCTCCGGTGATGGAGAGATTTCTATACATCCGAAGTAGCAGGCTTTCTAGTCTCTACAACACGGGAAGGTCTCCCTCAGGGGACATTGAACACACCTGCCAAGGCCCCTTCCAAGCCTGCAGCGCTGGGCTCTTTGGGATGAGGAGACCACAGGGCCCATCCCTAAGGCTGAAGGAGACACAGGAGGCCCTCTTGTCTTGTGGAACCTGAGCATCCAGCCATTGCCCCAGGGGAGGCCCCTGGCAGCCTTAGCCAGAGTGATCTGACTAGGGATGGGCCACGATGTCGAGTTCCAATAAAACCCACAGAATGTTCTGAACTCATGACTAAGCCTGCACTGAATAAACAACCCTCCACATCCACCTCAAGGATGGCTATGTGTGGTATGGCCTAGTAATCTCTTTCCTCAAAAAATGAAAGACCAAAGGGCTGTATTTTTGCAGTTCTCAACATTCTTTCAACAACTGCATGGTCAGCCTCTATTTTATGCCAGTCGTTGTGTCAAATGGGAATGTCATTAACTGTGTCCTCTGAAGGCCGGGGCCTTCTCAGGACCACCGTGGGGGCAAGGGTGGAGCTAGGCGGGCTGTGTCTGGCTGCCACCCCGAGTGAACCAGAACAGCTCCCTTGTTATCTGTTTTATTGGCTTTCTTCATAATAGTTTATTGAAAAGATAAAAATGGTAAAAAAAAAAAAAAAAAAAAAAAAAAAAAAAAAAAAGTCCTGTTTTTTTAAAAAAAAAATCTGAAAGTAAAGGGATGCTTGGACCTATTATTTAGAGCTAAAGAGAGAAAAAAGAAAACAGTTGATATTTACTGTTTATTGTGTATCAGACATTGTTTTCAATTAATCCTTACATGATCCCGGAAGTACTATTATTAGCCCCGCTGTAGAGAAGAGGGACTGAGGTCCAGAGAATTTGACTAAACGTGCTCAAGTCAGCCAATAAATAGCCTGGTAGATATTTAATCCCAGTAACATTGGCATTAGAGCATGTTCTCTCAACCACTATACTGGGTTGACTCCTCCCAAAAATCTCCCTTTGTGACCACTGGGCCTATCACCCAGCTTCCCATCTCTATCCCGGGACCTTGCCATCCTCAGCCTCTGCTCAAGTGTTGTTCCCTCAGAGGGACCTTCTCTGGCCATACCACCTAAAATAGCGTCGACTCCAGCCAGTCTGCTTCTCCTTTTTACTGCTTTATTTTCTCTTAGCTCTTATCCCAAACTGAGAAACATCGCACACCTATTTGTTTATGGTTTTCGCTTTCCAGAATGTCAGCTCCTTGAGATCAGAGGCTTTGTAAGCTTTCAGGTCACGGTCCCTCCCTGACAGCCCGATTAGAAAAAGGCCCTGCGGAAATAAGGAGGTAAGGGGTACAAGAGTTGAAGAGGGAAGGATCTGGATTGGGAAAGAAAACATGGTGTAGGGTGATAAACCAAGAATATAGAATCAGTTTGAATCACAGCTTTGCTGGTAATTAGCTGTGTGACCACAAGCAAGTTTTGGTTTCCTCATTTGTAATAGGGATAATTACCGCAGACTCACAGTGCTGTTGTGAGGGTTAAATGAAATAGGGTGTATTAATAAATGGCTTTCTATTATTTACTTAATTCATTTTTTCCTAGAACGGGTTCCGAAAACATAACTAAGCGTGTAGTGAGCCCTCCATTAATATATGATATGGGTAATGGAATGCTGGGTCATAATCAATAATTAGGCTATGTTGTATTACGGGAAAACAATGAGAAAAGAGTAAGGAGACCAGCAATTAGATCGAATTCTGCCATATAACTAGTTGTGTGCTCTTGGACAAGTCATTTTTGGGTCCACATTTTCTCCTGGGTAAACAGGAAGTTTGGACAAGATGATGTATGAGTTCCTTTCATTTCTGAAATCTACAAAATCGAAAACGTCCCACAGTTGATCTGGTTTCTCTTGGCTTTGCAGTAGCAAACCACCCCACTTCGTTGTTGGGAACCTGAAATGACCTATCATGTTTTTTATTTGTTTCCTGTGTTATAGTCTGAACAAAAATTCTTCATACTACTTACATCAGAGAATATCAGTTGGTAGCTTGGCCAGAGGATACTAATATTTACAATGGGCAATTAATTCACTCTCTTATCTGGGTCTCTGAGGGTCGTTCTGGATTCGTGAGCCTCTTGACTGGGTTTAAAGAATTCCATCACCCCTTGTCCTTGCCCTCAATGAATGAGAAAGGAATGAGATGTATCAAGGTTGTCTTGGAGACTTCTGTTCCAAGTCCACCTGAGAGTTCAGTGGTTTTGTTTCTGTTCCATGTGAAGGGCCATTGTTTCTTTTGACATGCTGATTTATTGGAAGAGGCTGTTGCCAAGGATTTTGCTGGCTTAGAAAGTCATACTGGTGACCTGATATGTAAGTTCGGTGTCCTTAACCATCATTTCAAGAGCCACCATTTCAAAGCATCTGATGTTTTATCTTTGTCCCATATTAAAAAAAAACAAACAAAAAAAAACTGTGTAGCCATAATGACTTCTAAGAATTCAACAGAGTAATTATTTTTGTGAATTTGTGTCCCGTGGTTCGTAGACCAGCAAACACATCTCACTCCTAAAATATGGATTATCTGAAAACTCATTACAAGTCTCACCTTCTGTTTGACATTTTAAAAAATGAACAGTGCGTAGCACTTTTTGGTTTTTGAATCATTTTCACGTATTGATCCTCATGAAAGCTACATGGAATCTGCATTATTACAGATATTATTACAACCCCATTATTCGTATGTGGAAGCTGAGTCTCAGAACGTCTTTAAGGTTTGCCTAAAGACACAGATTCAAGCCTGGACTTTCTGACTCAAATCCTTGGCTCAGAGTTGAAGGAGAATGAAGGTGATTGGAAAAGACCCTTGGCTGATGTTCTTATGTCTAGCAAAACATGAGACAGTGCTAATTACAGCATCTTCCCAAACTCCCCGCGCCCCGCCCCCTGCAAAGGACACAGAAAACCTCTAAGAAAGGAGAAATGACAGAAGTAACCAGCAGCCGGCTTGCATGTGTACCAGTAAAGCAAGACCTGAGCTGCTTTCTGGGCCCTCTGGAAATTCAAAGTGCAAAGGTGGGAGGGGAGATGGGACTCTGAAGGCACCTGCTAGGGAGTCAGCAGGATCTAGGTTGAAAACCCAGCTGTGCCACCTGACAGCTGTGTGATTTTAGGCAAATGATTTCCTCTCTCCGTGTCTCACTTTCTTCAGGGACAAGTAAGAACATCGCCCTCATAAACTCATTATAAGAATCAAACACAGTAATGTACCTTAAGTGTGGAGCAGAGTCCTGGGAACAGACTAGTAGCTCCAACTGTGTGATTGTGAATGAATCATTTCACCTCATTGGGCCTCAGTTTCCTGATGTATAAAATTAGGTGGTTGGATTAGATAAATTCAGGGTTTTTTTCCCCCTCAAGCTCTATACATGAGTTATGACTGTATTCCCTAGAATAGAAAGAGATAGATTATTAAGTATTTTAGAGTGACGTGTCACTTATGAGTGAGTAGAAGGTGGCTGTGGTCATTACATCTCATTGATAATAAGGATACTATTTTAAAAAGCTCTCTCTTATTGAGCACCTGGTAAAATATATATGATCTTATTAATTCCTCCATGAAAATCCCATCAAGCAGAGAATGTTAGCTCATATTACATATGTAGGGAGATTAAAGCTCAAATAGGTTACATGATTTGTTTAAAGCCACGTAGGTTCTCCATGGTGGATCACACTGTGTTCTGTATGACTTTGGCTCTCATGCCCTTTGCACAGTCTTCTACGCCAGCTCTATTCATTAAAATTGCTATTTAATCTCTATATGACCTTTGTTTTCCTTATTCCACGTCGACCTCTCTTCCTATGTTCATCTTTCTACCAAATAACAATGTAATGCTTAAATAAATGTACCCTTCGCTGCATTGTGTGCTTTTGTAAATGTGTGATCTATTATTATCTACTTAAATCTATGTCTTTATTGCATAATTCAGCATTTTAATATTTGCTTTGAAAAGCGTTTTGAGTCACTTCTCTGCAAAGGTGCTGTATTAAATGACATTCATTATTCTTGCTAAATGTAGACAAGTCATGGTTCAGGTGAGCTGGAAGGTAACTCCCATTATCCTCAGCACATTCCATCACATTCGTTATTCTCCATGACATTTATCAACACAGCATTTAGACATTTTAAAAAAAGAAAGAAAACCACTTTACATTCCAAAGCATTTAACTAACACTAAGCCCCAATCCACAGGTGAAAAAGTCATTTGTTTGCTACAAGTTACACACTTTGCCTTAACTCTTTTGAAGCGCAATGAGAAGATGTGAAAGCAACATGTTAGGGATCAAGGTGTGTGAGCTATTAAACCTACCTGCTATGACTTATGTTGCATCACTCTTACAACTACACTTATGTTATTCTCTCTCTTTTTTAATTTTTTTTTTTAGTATTTATTTACTTTTGAGACAACGCAAGAGACAAGAGTGCAAGCAGCGGAGGGGCAGACAGAGGGAGACACAGAATCCAAAGCGGGCTCCAGGCTCCGAGCTGTCAGCCCAGAGCCCGATGCGGGGCTCGAACTCACCAACCATGAGATCATGACCTGAGCTGAAGTCGGACGCTCAACCGACTGAGCCACCCAGGCACCCCAACACTCACGTTATTCTTAATAAAAGATGACTGCTCATGTACCGAGGATATAGAGGTTGTGTCGACATTCTCCTAGGTATCTTTTGCCATCCCCATTTGTTACCTACTTGATTCTTGTGCAAAAGCTCTGTCTTCTATAGGACACAGCATCTGGCCATGCTGCCTTTCAACTATCACCTTGGCTGGCATTTGCCAACCTCATTCCTTTACTCATGGGGAGATCACAGCCTTGCTACCGCCCACGTTAGTCATTTTAGGTGCTGGAGAGAAAGTCAATGTTTTCTCAGGCTGCGGATCCCAGAAGCATCTGACCCTCAGATGAGGATTCAGATGCAAGTGATTTATGAAGGCAGTACTTCCTGGAGAATCTGGGAAAGAAATGGGGGAAACAGGGCAACAGAGACATCTCAGATGACGTCCTGGGGAAGGGAGATTCATCCTTACCCTGCAGGGGATCTCTAGAGTATAGATTCTACCTCAGAGCACAGAAAGTTGGCTGTTCCAATCCCACACCCATCCGTCACTGGTCAAGGGCCATGCCACTGGATGTAGGGAGGGACGTTATCAACACCCAGGGACTGTCTGCCCAGGACTGCAAAGCTGAGCCAGTAGCCTAAGGGCTACCCCTCCACAGGGAAGGTAAAGCTCACTGAAATGGGGCAGTGCTGGAGGAAATATCAAAAGGCACCTCGGGGAATAAGAGTGAAGTACCAACAGTGTCCACTAGAGGCAGCCATATGGAGAAACCACCCAAAAGTCTAACATCATAGTTCCCCGATACTTGTATCGGTTTTCTAGGGCTGCCATAACAATGCACTACCAACTTTTTGGCTTTAACAACAGAAGTTTGTTGTCTCACAGTCCCGGAGGCCAGAAATTCAAAATCAAAGTGTTGGCAGGGTTGACTCCTTCTGAGGGCTGTGTGAAGGAGGGATCTGTTCCAGGCTTCTCCTCTTGGCTGTAGATGGCCATCTTCTCCCCGTGTCTCCTCCTACCATCTTCCCTCTATGCACATCCCTGTGTCTAAGTTTCCCCTTTGTATAAGGACACCAGTCAGACTGGATGAGGGGCTCACCCTACTCCAATGTGGTCTAAGCTTAACGAACTGCGTCCACACACTACCCTATGTCCAAATAAGATCACGTTCTGAAGTACTAAGAGTTCGAACCTCAACGTAGGAATCTTGAGGAGACACAATTCCACCTCTCACAATATTTCGAAAACCATATTAATCCCCGGGTCAGGCACCCGCATGCATACCCACATCTAACTTTTTACCTCCTGGTACTGCTCTCTGGAATCGTTAACTCTTGCCTTTGTTCTGTTCTGCTCACTGTCTGTTCATTATCTCTCTCACAGTTTTCAGCCCTTGATGAACACAATGTAGCATGGGCCAGTTATAAAATGTAAAGGGTATGAATATTATTTGTAAATTATAAATTCCTATTGGTTAGGAAAATTATAAATTCCTATTAAGTGCCATTTATTAGTATTCCACCAAGGGATATGCACTGAGGTCCTGTCTTGTACTTAGCACATATTTCCTGGTGTTTCTGATTTAGAAAGCTTTGCAAGTACAGGATGGATTAAGGGAAGGAGAGAGATTGTTGAGAGCATTACGGTGCTGCAGATTCAAACAAAAAAAAAAATGGGGAGTTTAGATGAGGGAACCACACAGGGGATGCCAAGAAGGAAAAGTGGGACACAACCAGAAAGAACAGTCACACAGAGTTGGCGACTCAGTAGATACTGATAGGGACAGCAGTGGGGAGAAAGGCAGATCCTGATACTTTTTTTCTGTATCAAATGCTATAGTTTATTCAAATTTTATTTCATTTATCGTATTCCTACACGGCCACGGGTCCCCTATTAACTAGCAAATGGAAGGCAAACGCTTCAGCAAAGTCCCTCCCCAGTGGCCACTTGACAGAAGGAAGCCTGCTTGGCCTCCCCCAGGGCTCTACCTCCCCCGCTTTTATGCCCCCCTTTGCACCTTGTAAGCCCTCTGCCACCATTCTTCTCACGGTGGTTTGCCATTTCTTAGGTATGCCCCTTGGGAAATCACAAACTTCCTGAAGACAGGAACATGTTAGATTCGTCCTTGTGCCCACGGCTCTTGGTGCAATGTCTTGCCTTTGAATACGGTCAGGAAGTATTTGATAAATGAATACATGTACACACATACCAAACCAGATGCCAGGTAATGCATTCCACCCTGTCCAAGAGATCTTTCCGGCACTAGGAAGTTGGGGGCTGTACTTTGGAGGCTATGTTCCAGATTTTTTGTGACATCTGAGAAAAATCTAGACTCCTCAGATAGGAGCTTCTCTATTGCTTCCGGTCCCACCGGGCTGATGTGTTAAGCCCTTGATTTAATTACCAGCTATCTCCACACTTTCTCTCGGTTTCCAGAACACTTATATGGGAAGCTCACGATGTTCTCTGGTGGCCACTGTGGCTGCCCAGGGGCATCTCCACTGTGTGCACACCAGCCGTGATAGAAGAGGCTCCTTGTACAGGAGAGACTCGTTATTAGTGAGACAACCTCCCTCCTCGCTAATGAGCAGCTTCTCATACAGCTGAGGCTGCAGGCCTTCAACAATTGTCCCATAAATTAGCTGTTTTTTCCACCCAATTAGGATATGCCTGTTCAAGTCATGATAGGAAAACTGCCTCACCCCCCAACTTTCCATTTTTCAGAGGGAATCGAACACTGATATCTGGATGCCTGTGATCAAGAAAGCAGGGTGCAGCACAAAGACCGTTAATTTTAGAGGCAGAAATCCGTGAACTCAAAAACGAACAATGCTAATGAATAGCTTCTTGCCCTGGGGCAGGTTCTTGACATTTTCACTTACCTCATCTGTGAATTAGGGGTAATAATAACTGACCTTACAATATTTGGTAATGATGAAAAATGACGCAACCCACATTATGGGACCCAGCTCTGTGTTTCCCAACAGGGGTACTGTTGACATTTGGGGTGGGGAAAATCCCCTTCTGTGCAGGTCTGCTGCATATTCTGTAAAACAATAAATATCTCTGGAAGCCGAACTCGGAATGCCAATTGCACCCCGCTCACAGAGACAGCTGCAAAGGCCCCCCATACCACATATACACGGCAAAAATTCCCATCATAAGAAGAGCTAAAACTTAACGTGAGCTCCTACATGCTGGTGGCGTGCTAAGAACTTTATTTGATTCATCTCATTTAATCCTCATAAAAACTTTATGAGGCACTGGAAGATTCAATAAATCGCTAGGTTATATAAGTGGACAGTCGAAGCTCGGGGTACGCAGACGTGTGAATTTAGCGTCTGCACTGTCCAGGTTGGAAGGATGGTAAGTACTCAGTCTATGTCCCATTCCTTTCTTCCTCTCCGTGTGGTTGAATAGCCAGGGTCTTTGGCTAACTCCTCAGAAAGCTGCCATTAGATTTTGTCCCTGCATCTCTCTCAAGGGACCCCAGACGCACAACCTTCATTGGCCATAGCCTAACCTTGACGAGACTGAGGACAACTTTTTTTTTTTTTTTTTTAGTGACACATACCTCAGGGCCAAATTCATCTTTCTTTAACTTCACCCACTGAGGGTTTCCCCCAGAGATAAATGAATAAAATATTAGCCTCCATGTTTTGCCTCTCACTTGATTCTTCCGCTTCCTGTCCTCCAAGGCCTTCCAATGCTGTGGGCAGCATTTCTTATTATCTGGCTGATTTTTGTGATTTGCTCCATTTGGCGGAGGAGGGAAGAGTTCTGCACTCAATTCCAACGTTGGAGGGGGGGGGGGGGAGAAGGGTTCTGCACACACCCAAGCTATTCTCTGACACCAGCTGGGTGTCCTACCGTTTAACTCAACTCTGGTACTATCTCCCTGGAGGTAGCACAGACCCCACAGGTTAAGGGTTCAGTCCTACAAAAGTGCCCCTCCCCAGCCTCCAATCCAGACGTCAAGTGCAATTTCAGGTTATCACCTGTGCTTCTGAACCACTGGCTCTAAGTCAGAGGTTCCAAGGACCCTGCTCTTGGTTCGATTAATTTGCTCGACCAGCTCATAGAACTCAGAAACATTACGTTTACGAGGTCACCAATTTATTATAGCAGGATATAACTCAAGAAGAGTCAGATGGAAAAGATGCACAGGGCAAGGTGCAGGAAAAGGGCTCAGGCTCTTCCATGCCTCTCCAGGTGCATCACTTTCCCCCATTTCCACATGCTCACCAATCTGGAAGCTCTCCAAACCCTGTCCTTTGGGGTTTTTATGGAGGTTCTCTCACATAAGCACAAATGATTAAATCGTTGGCCATTGGTGATGGACTCAACCTCCAGCCCCTTTCCTCTGCCCCAAGTGGAAATTAGGGACGGGGTAGGGACTGGAATTTCCTAAGCCCTCAGCTTGAGGTTACTTAAAAGCTACTAAAAATCACCTTATTAGCATAAAAAAGACAGCTTAATCACTCTCTCATCACTGAGGAAATTCCAGGGGTCCTAGGAGCTCTGTGCCAGGAACAGGTACAAAACCAAATATGTATTTCTTACATAATGACATCACAGAATGCTTTCAAGATAAAGTCAAAGTCCTGTACACTTGTAGGTAACAGTCATTCATACCTGGCCGCACAGTTTACTAGCCTATCTGATGCAGCAAAAATAGTCCAATCAATTCTAACGTTATGAGACCAATACATTTTTTGCAACTTGCTGCCTGTCAGTTTTTGGGAACAGGTGCTGCAATAGGGTTCAAGGTGGTGGGGGTTCAAGGATCTCACTGAGTGAGGGTCTCACTGAGGGAAGGTGCTGGGGTAGGAAGAACCCTGCACTTTCAGAAAGGACTTCCTCTGCCTCCTCATGAATTCAGACTCCCTCCTATAACAAGAAAGTTTTGAAATAAATGACCCTTTAGCTACTATACTTTCAGATTCTGGTAAATTCCAAAAAGTAAGCCAATCGTCAGTAAAAGAGGAGTGGGAAACAGGTGGACAAAACACAGATAAGCTCAATTCAAGGCAGCAGACATTGAACCTCCACCTTGTGTCCTGGTCTGATGGGTGCTGTGAGTACAAAGGTGAGTGACATCACCCACCCCAGAGGGGCTCAAGCCAACTCACTAGTTACTGGTTTAAATTAAAAAGCAGGAAAACTTTGTAGACCACTTTATTTTTGTTGTAATTTTGTGTAGGTGCCATTAGACTTGAGCTAAGTAGTGTTAAAAAAAAAAAAAACAGCACTCAATCGAGTAAATTTGAAGATCTAATTTAGATTTATTAAACGATTCTGGAAGTGGGAAGCATCCCATCTAGCAAGTAGAGAGATGCTCTGAGGAGTTGTACAAAATGGAAGATTTTTATAGGAAGGAGGGTGGGGCAAGAAGTTATTAGGAAAAAGAAAGAAATGATTGCTTCCTCTTCTTTTGGGAGGAAGGGAACAGCAGGGTTTTTATCATGCAGATATCCACACTGGGGTAGATTAGGAAATTTCCAATTGACTGTTAAAAGATCACATTCCTGGGGTAGATTGGTTTGCTGTCTTGGGGAGCAAATGAATCCATCTGGGGCTTTTGAGGTGTTTTTTTTTTAACAGAGGACAGTGTTGGAATCAATAAGAGGCTGGCATGGGAATCAAGGTACCTAGGGAGTGGCCCCAACATTGCCACATACTCCATTATGGTGCTATGTCTGAGTATCATATGGTGGAACCGCGTAGGGTCCTGTTGGTTTTCCAGATTTGGTTTACATCCCCATAGGTCTGCTTTTCGGTGTTGTGACCTTGGATGTCTGTTTGTTCTCTCCCAACCTTACCTCCTTTCTCTGTACAGTGGAGACAACGTTACCTAAATCTCAGAACTTGCTGAATATGAAATGAACTAATGTGTGTATATATAATCAATGTATACACACACCTGCACGCACACACACACACACACACACACACACACATTCATATATATGAAGGGCTTTCCTTAGAATATAATTTGCACATGATTACTACTATTTGAAGGACTTTCAGAAATCATCTTATATAAAGTCTTCAGGATACAGGTGTGGGAACTGAGGTCCAGAGATGCAACCACTTGCCCAATGTCATACTTGCTTCCTGTTCATTATGTCGACATCCAGTTCCCCAAAGTTTCATATCCAAGTTGAAATCAAATTGAAGACCACGTAGGTACCTCAGACTATGCTAGCTCCGTTCACAGGTAACCTCCGAGGATGAGTATCATCATCTCCACTCTACAAGTAAGGAAAGCGAGACTTAGGCCGTAAGGGATGCTCCTTCCCAAGGTCACACAAATAGGAAATGACGGTGACGGAGCAGAACTCACTCTGCCAGCCCCTAAGCCTATCTCCTGTTCAGCTATATTATGTGGACACCAATGACCCATTATTTGTAAAAGTTTGATTGTCTGATTTCCAGAACAGAGACATCCTCAGTTTGAAAGGATACACAGAGTGATTTCACCTGTGCAAGTGTGTTCGTCAAAAGTCTTTCGGGGAAGGGAGTTTCTGCCTTAACCTGGACCCGTATTTCTGTTGACGACTCATGCTGCAGTTTCAGGGTCATTGGAACTAAATTGTATCTGTGCAGCATTAAAATGCCCAGAAAAATAATCAGAAAAAAAGAGGTTTTTCTTATTTACATAGCTTACACAGAGGTAACTTTGTTCCAGATAAGTCCCTCAGAAATATGTGATTTGTATTTATGCAATATGTGATTGCATTTATGTGTGAGAAGGCAGATAATTTTCTGAAGAGGGAAGCTGGGTCTTCAAGAATTCTGTAGGGATCAAAAAGCAGAATAGGTCAGTAAATTAAAAATAAATACATACATAAGGAGATGGAAGGATTTTAACATCTTGCCAAATGAGGTGGCTCTGAGAAGGTTTTAAAATCCGTGTAGGGGAGATTGGTATCTATCAGCCAGGGCTTACTGGACCCAGAAGTTGGTGAATCCTTAAATGTTAGACATTAGCAGGCTCTAAGGCTATCCCTTTCTAGATAGACACCCAGATACATCTTTCTTTTCCTGCCAATTATAAGATGACCTTCTCTCAGAAAAACATGAACTTAGAATTATTTGTCAGGAATAGGACAAGAATGAATTTACTTATTCATTCAATCATTCCATGAATTACTAGACCTAATGCATGTTTCAGGCACCATGAATATTTGATCCCTCTGAACTAGTCAACCTCATGACCATATGAACCTTTGAACACATTTGCAAAGGGATGGCCAATGGCTACCTAAGTGAACAAACTTGTGTGGTCTTAGGTAAAGATGGCTCCCCAAGGTGGCTTCATTTTTCCAGTCTGCAATATCATGAGGTTAGATTAGGTGCCCTCAGACCTGTTCCAGCTCTGACAAACAAAGATTTTAAAAATGGTCCCCAGGGGAGAACAAAAGCCATGCCCATAGCCTATTAGATACTGTGGTCTGGGTCAATGACATACTCGTGGCTTCTATCCATTAATCCATTTATCGGTTTCTCACTCACACTCCCAGGACAACATGTACTCAGCATCTCTGCGCATGAGTCAGGCATCAGAGATATGCCCAGGGCACTCAGTGAAACAGACTATGTGCACACACTGGAGATCGTGTGTCTTTTCCTATCCTATAGCAATGAGAATAGCTGGGAATCACAAGGAATAGAGACCTCTTTCCACTTGGATAAAATACAAATCAGTTCTTTAGTGGAGAAGGAAAGAAGCGAAGAGGAGAATGGGCCTTGCGTAGAACTGATAATGAGGCAAATCTCTGCTCCACCATTTATGGGTGAACGTGACCATGTTTTGCACCTCACTAAGCCTACTGTCCTACTGCCTCCATAAAGGCAGTGATAGCACTACTTAAAAATATAACAATATTTCCAAAAGTGTTTGGGAGGGCTCAATGAGGTAACTACGGGAAAATACCTGTTAGACTATAAGGAAGCAATGCTATCTTCCCCCACCCTTGTGTGTTATCTTAGAAAAACAAGACTTCCTTATGCTCGTTTAATAGCTGTAGGTGAGAGAGACACCAGAGAGGAAATTGGCACGACGGGTTTCAGAAGTTGGAATTGGGGAACCCACTGGAAGATGCAGCTCCCGACACTCATAAGCTCCGTGAGCTTAGCTAAGCCACTTAATGACCCTGAACCTCCGTTTCTTCATCCAGTTTCGCAAGATTACCGTGAGGATCAGAAAGAAGAGATGACATATGTAAAAATGTTTTGAAAATTCTAAAGCCCCATCCACACCTTATCTGTGAGGCGTCAACATTAATAACGATAGAGCTGTATCTAGCAAAAGCATCACAAGGAAAGTGCACTATTTATTGCTCATGACAAACTCATGGAATCGTGCGCGAAAGTGTGACCAAGTTTGATGACGGCGCTGTGGTGTCACAGAAGCAGAACACACGGAAGTCCGAATGGCATGGCCACCTCTTATAGTCTGAGGGTTAAAAGGCAGCAAGCCCTCAGTTTCTTCGTTTTTCCCAAAGCGGAGAGAGGTCATTTACTCTTTGCAGAAGGTATGAATCCTTGAACTTCCCTGCACCTCCATGGGAACCAAAGCAGCATTCCCTTTGCCTATTTACTGGTTCAAGAGTCAACTCAACAGAAACCAACTTGAACTGAATCAGGGTCATCCTCCTCCTCCCCAGTTATTGGATATGGATCAGCCCTGTATTCTGACCTTAGGCAGATACCCCCTGACTCCTCCGTGCCTCTTTTGGGTCCCATATATTAAGTTCTACCTTGGTACCCACAAGATGTTACTGCATTTGTGAGTTGTCCTACCCTTGCCATTAGACACCCTGCCCTTGAGACTTGCATTACCAGTCTTTGACTCATGGTAAGTAGTTTGTGAATCTATAAATCAAGGAGTCAGTGGGTAGGTGGGTGGATAGATGGACACATGTGTCCTGCTTGCCTAGAACACAGAGCAAAGAAGTGTATGCTACCTTTCGAGGTAAGTTTGACTTTGGTGTCAAAGAAGATGGTTCAAGTGGCTTGACTTCTATTTCTACACTGATCCCTAAAATACTCCACCATCACCACCATGGATGGCCTCTTGTTTATTTTATTGTCTCTTCGATGTCTCTTCCAGTCCTCGGGTTCAACTCCAAGTCTGGTTCTGATCACTGGGCCCATCAGTTGACTCATGCACATGTACTCTCATGAGGGCAGTTGCTCTTGGCTTTGGTTGTTGTGGTCACCAATGAGCATCCCTTCTACCTCTTAACACAAAGATCATGGAAGCTGGGACTCTCTGAAGTTACCAGTGCCAATCAGATGTTCCTGTAGACATTTTTGTTGCTTTCTTCCTGCCTGTCTGCCATAGACTACAGAGAAATCTCACTTCAGCTGTGTAGAGCTGAAGGCGTTCTGGTGCCCAACTGAGCAAATTGTGGTCCATAGGCCAAATCTGGCCTGCTGCTTGTATTTGTAAAGAAGATTTTATTGGAATACAACCCTGCTCATTTGTTTACAGACTGTCCGTGGCTGCTTCTTCCTTCCACCTGCACAGTTGAGTAGTTGTGACAGAGGGCAAATGCACAAAGTCCACTATAGTTTCCATAACACCCCTTACAGAAAAAGTGAATCAAACGCTCCTTTGTAAACTAACTCAGATGTATAAGTTAGATGACCCTCTGATAGTGTGCCTGGCTCTGGATTTGGTGGTGAGTGGCCACCATGCTTTTTTTTTCATAACCACTCCAAATTCTGACACCACCAAGAGAAAAACACTTGGTTGGCATGGGCTAATTGTTTGATGGGACTCAAACAATCTGTAAAGGAAGAGAGGAGGGAAGGAAGGGAGGACATGGGAAGAGAATGCAGTAGTAAACAGTCCCGACACTAAAAGATCAATCCAGGGCTCATCAGAACAGCCCTATAGAGAGTGTAAAGAATGCGAACAGACCTGGGTTTCCTACCTAGTTTTAGTACTTATTACCTGAATGACTACGCGCACGTCATTTACGTGAGTCTCAGTTTCCTCAGCTGTAAATGGTTAGAGTATTTACATATACAGAGAATTGGAGATAAATGCGTGTGAGACAAAGGGGGCGGGAGGGGAATATTCTTGCCTTGGAACCTGAGCAGAAGTCTTCCTAAGGTGTCTTTCCCTGGGCGCCCCATCTCCTCCATGTTCCACACTCACAAGGAATTGTCCCCATGGGCACTTTCTATTTTATGACATTTTGATGTCAGAACGATACCAGTCACTGCAAATCAGGTGCCTGGATGTGTTGTCACCAGCCCTGAAAATGTGTGGACTAAAAGTGGCAGAGAGTAAAATCACCTGACATGGCAGGCACAAATCACAGCTGGAGCACATCACAGGCTAGAAACCTAATTGAACCGAATGCCATTCAGGCAAAGGGAGATCTGGGAATCCAGCCAGCATCTTCCCAGAATAGTAATTTTTCATTTAAATTCGCCCCATTCCCCACACCACCCCTCCCCAAGGCAGACCTCCTTCTCTATCATCATCTGAACTGCTGGACTGCTCCTCTCCTCCCATCCTTGTGGACGAAGCAAGTGGACTCTTCCTGGACCTTCCAGAGAGACTATATGTGGACAGCTGCAAACATGGTAAGCATTGTGCACCTGTTTCAAGGCCAGAAGAGTCATGGGGGCAGGAACATGGAGGGCTTTATCTGAGCTGCCAGGGTGTCAGCAGGCCCCAAGGGCTAAGAAGAATGAGATCATTTTTAAGTCAATATGGCCCTAATAGTTCTGAGACAGACTGGTTGTTCCAGGCCCAGTGATAGAATAATCTCCACAAGAGAGTAAAAGAGCTTAATCCCACTGCCATTGGTCAGTATGGAGTGAGCGTAATGGCATTTCAGGATGTTCAAGATTTTATACACAGAACATCGTCTACAGGGATTATTGAGTATCTACGCTGGAAGTTCATCTGAAATTTAAAAGCCAAAAATACCATTTGAGTTAAAAAATAACCTGTTGGGATGAGCACTGGGTGTTTTATGGAAACCAATTTGACAATAAAATTCATATATATATATATATATATATATACACATACACACACACACACACACACACATACAATTGGGACTTTGAGCAAGGATTAATTCATTTAACTCATACTTCATGTTAAAACAACATGTGACGTACAATCCTAGAAATTTACCAACAGGCTTAAAGATTAATTCTTGTATTAATTCAATGCATTCAGCAAATATATTTTAAGTGCCTACTCTTAGTCATAACTATATAAAAAAAAACATTTGTATAAAGCTTTAAAGTCTCTAGAGTATTTTACCTCATCAACTCTGACAAAAATTCTCTGAAGGAGGAATCACTGCAATCCTTATTTTACAGACAAAGAAACCACTTCTTCAAGAACAAGGTTATTTGTTCAAGGTCGTAGGGTCAAAAGGTCACCTCACCAGAAAGCTATGGCACTGTGAAAGGAATTTACATCTTTTGATTCCAAATCCCGGAATTCACGTGAACCTGCTCTCTCCTGCCCTCGCTGCATTCAGAGGAATTGCGTATCTTAGTTAGAGAGCCTCTAGGCTGTTCTTTTCCACATTCTGATGTTTATCATTTTTGTTTTTTTGAGCCTAGTTTACTGCTGCAAAAGTATTTATCAGTTCAAACTTTCAGGAGTCTAGCCTCTAAAGTTGTCTCCAGAGATCAACTCTTGAGGTCAAGGGTCATTAAATATGTCTTGTAAAAGGCTAGATGGTAAGTACATTAGGCTTTCTGGGCCCTGTGGTCTCTGTAATATGTACTCAACTCTGCCATTGTATTGGGCAAGCAGCTATAGACAATCCATAAGCAAATGTATAGCTGAGTTCCAATAAAACTTTACTTACAAAAACTGGCAATGCACCAGATTTGGTGCAAAGGCTCTACTTTGCTCTCCCCTTTGCTTTTTTTTTTTTTTTTTTTTTATTAAAAAAATTTTTTTTTCAACATTTACTTATTTTTGGGACAGAGAGAGACAGAGCATGAACGGGGGAGGGGCAGAGAGAGAGGGAGACACAGAATTGGAAACAGGCTCCAGGCTCTGAGCCATCAGCCCAGAGCCCGACGCGGGGCTCAAACTCGCGGACCGCGAGATCGTGACCTGAGCCGAAGTCGGACGCTTAACGACTGAGCCACCCAGGCGCCCCTCCTCTTTGCTTTTTATCTATGTTGCTTTCTGGCGATCTCTTAACTAGTAATAATTCTCAAAGTTAAGATTTTTATTAGCTGTTCAGTGTTCTAGTCATTTATGGAAAATGCTACAGCTTTCTACCCTTGGTGTCCAAGAGAGCGCATGTCAATTACAGGAGAAAAAATGCTACATGATGAGGGCCCAAAGGATGACAAGGTAAGTGAGTACTAAGTATACACGAGCAGAACAGTAGCTCAGCTTACCCAGGGCACAGTGTGGAAAAGGGCCTTATAAGTGCTTCACTATGATGAGTAAATCTAGGATGGAGGGGAACAAATCAAGGAAAGGAATTACCATGTTTAAGTGTTTATTATGAGTCAGCCACTGTGCAAGACATTTTATATATTTCATAATTCTCAAAGCCACTATTTTATACCCTTTACAGATGGAGAAACAGAGCTTTGGGTCACTGAGCATCTTGTCCAAGTTCAGACAATTAACAAATGGTGAAATTGGAATTCAAACCCACTCTTGCTTAATTCCAAACTACACATTCTTTTGAGTTGGTGTGGGGCCCACTTAGGAATGAGCTCACATCCCTCACTAAAAGGAATTCAGGCTCTTCCACATCTCCAGCTTTAAGCGCACAATAAATGCTACAGACAAATTTATTATAAATATATCATTGAATAGATGATTATTTTCTTCAACTTCTACTGGCAATGAAAGATAGAGCTGAATATTTAAGCTCTCCAGAACCATTTGTTCCGAGCCCTTGTCTCTCCTGTTGTTGACCAGCTCAATTAAAAAGGTTTTATGGTCATATAGGAGGGGAAAATAGATCACTAACCCATGTGATTAATGAGTCAGAAGGTAAAAAAAAAAAAAAAAAAAAAAAAAAAGGAGTCAGCAAAACCAGCATCATGAAACTGAGTCAGCTGTGGGCTAAATCAGAAGCCAAAGCAGGTATGGCATTTCTTTTTTTTTCTGTATCGTGGGAACCACAGAGTTCAGAGACCAGGGGATGGTAAACTCTTTTCTGAAGTAGTTGTTATTTCTGATGCTATTTCCATAATTGTATTTCTTTTTATAGCCGTGTGGGAACCTTGATCTAAACAAATCCTTTGTCTGAAGATTACTTTTTAATACTATATTAAATTAACGACGGTAAACCAAACTCTTTTGGGTTTTAATCCACGTCCAGGATGACAACAAAATTTACCTTTATTCCAAGTTTCGAATATTTGGAAGATTCAATTATTTATTATTTTACACTTTTCTTTCTTTCTTTCTTTCTTTCTTTCTTTCTTTCTTTTCACACTATTGTTTCATGAACTATATTCTTTGGACAGTTGGCATCCTGAGGGAAGACGATAAGGTGATCCATGGGATGGAGTTGGAAAGGAAAAGTATAGAATGTGTTCCATGGCTAAACATTTCTGGAAGTTGCACAATTGTGTATTATTATCCAACAGATTACTCCAGTGATTAGTAAGTTAAGATCACGCTCACTTATGGCCTCACAGATTTGGGGGATCAGGAGTCTGGTTTCTGCTTAGCAAGATGCTACTGGCTCAGGGTCTCTCGTAAGTGGCAGTGAGGTTGTCAGTGATGGCTACGATCCCCTCGAGGCTTCACCAGGGCTGGAGAATCCATTTCCCACCTCATCCATGGCTGCTGGCAACCCTAAATGACCTGCTTCCAAGTGTGCACACGTCTTGTTTTAGGCCACCATGCGATTTCACCAGAAGCTTCTTGAGTGAATTCATGAATGTGGCAGCCAGTGGTCCTAGAGTGGGAGAGAAAACCAGAGAGCAACCCAGACAAAAAAAAAAAAAAAAAAAAAAAAAAAAAAAAAAAAAAAAAAAAAAACAAGGTCTCTTTACAACCTAATCTCAAAAGAGACATCCCTTTACTCCTGCCATATTCTACTTGTTAAAAGCAAATCAAAGTCCAGCATATGCTCAAGGGAGAGGATTGTACCAGGGCGTGAATGCCAGGAGGTGGGAATCAGTGAGGACCATTTTAGGAACTGTTTAGCTCAAAAGTGCTGAGTTTAAACAACGTTAAAAGATTTCTTGAGCACAAAACCTCTCAGAGCTTGTTACTGTACCAATGTGTTTTGGGACCTCTCCCGATGGTTACTTGAGCAGGTATCAGAAAACTCTCTCTCAGAATGCCTAATAGTGAACATTTTAGACATGGGGGTCAGAGAGTCTCTGTCCCAACTCTTCAGTTCTGCTGCGTGAAAGCAGCCATAGATGCTGAATGTACAAATTGGTGTGACTGAGTTCCAATCAGATTTTATTTATAAAAACAATACATTTGTCAACCCCTGGATTAGAGGATGTGACATTAGCTGAATTTTTGTCCCGGGATCCTTATCCCCCAAAACAGAGTGAAATGTTGCCATATACGCGTCTGTGATTTTATCACTAAATGCAAAGATGTCGGCAAGAAGAAAATGCTTTAATCAGGCTTGCTTCAGTCTCCTTGGTTCGCCTCCTTGATTAGATTCCTGGAGCACTTCAGGGTTACTTAGGATTCCTGAAACCCTAGATTATTCATTTCACGCGGGCACAATCCACACCTGCCATTCACGCCTACCACCATACTTCCCATGTGTAGTAGAGGGCTGGCGACCTAATAGGCACTCAATATTTTTGAATGGTGGGTAGATGATTGAAATAATCCCAACCCTTCATGTTTACATGGCTTTTTCCTTTTTCATGATCTGTGGTGTACCCACCCAAATGTCCGCATTCCAATGAATGAAACGTCCTGACCTGCAGCAGACCTCCTTCCTATGGAATCTCCCCTCTTTCCTGCCATCGGTCTACACCGAGCCTGCAAGTCAGAATCACCATAATGGATGGATTCAGGGTGGGAGCTGCTAACCCTTAGCCTCAGCTTCACCGCATGAAGACCCAAGAGGGCAGACGGGCAGGAAGAGAGGAAGAAGAGAGATAGAGAGAGATGAAAAAGAAGAAACACCGACAGGTTTTGAAAGCCTGAAATTTTTCATGACTGAGCCAGGCACCGTTGTACATGGTATGTTATTCAGGGCTGAGGACACAGCTTTAAAATGGGTGTTACTGATTCCACTTCACAAATGAGGAAAGGGTCTCAGAGAGGCTTTGTGACTTGCTGATGGTGACACAGTTAATGAAGGACAGAGATGAAGGAGAAACCTGGGTCCACACTAACTCTAAAGCTCATTCCCTAAAACACGCATCCAGGTTTGCCTGAGAGAGTCCCAGTATCCGCCCCAGTGTCCTGGCACAATTATGAAAGTCACCCTTTGTACTCTCAAAAGTGTCTCATTTTTAAAAAGACGTTATCTAATCATCTGTCTACAACCTCCTCACTCCCTGGGGAGAGCTCTGGCTCCTGCCATGGATATAAATTCAGTCAGGGGCCTTGGCTAAGACTTTACCCCAGAGCCAGCCAGGGAGCATTCCAACAAAGAGGTCACCAATTGCCTTTCAAAATAGTCTGTGGAGTTCTTGCCAGGCCACTGGCTATTACATTATACGTGTTGCGGGCGGGGGGGGAGTGTGTAATAACCCGAATGCCACTGAAAGGGCACATGCACAGGCTCATGTAGGCAGAGATAGGCATACACACAGGCATTTATTTTTAAGCCACCTTCCAAAGCATTTTGCTTCCATTTGCCCGGTGCAAAGTATTTTGAATATGAGAATTTCTACACTTGGATTCTAGCGCAAGAAAATTTTCTGCCTTTGTCCCCTCGAGCCATCATTTCTCCTTCTGTGGTGGGTTCATTTTGCCTCCCTGTAAGTGCACATAACAGATTCCTAATGTGGACTTGGCTTAGGAGGGCCTCCCTCCCTTGGATTTTAATGCGCTGGTATCATTCAGGACATCAATCTTACCATATTGTTGGGAATTCTTTTGTGATATTGATGCTTTTCTGTCTAACATGACAGTCCGTTTTGTGATCTTTTTCTCACCTCTAATCAGATGCTCACCGTGCTTACGGTGCTTCACAGTGTGCTGAGAGTGTCACATGCATTATTGTACTTGATCCTTACAGCCACCCTGAGAAGTTGCTCAACTGATCCACATTTTAGAGATGAGAAAACTGAGGTTCAGAAAGGTTAAATGAGTCATGCAAAGTCACCCAGCGAGTAAAAGTTGACCAAGTTGAGACAACTTGCAGAAAGGGTTGACATATGATTCATCGCTATATCCTGCTGAATGCCTTGCTTACTGCACACACCTAAGATATTTATGTTTCATGACTGGCTGAATTAATGAAAAAGCACACAGGATTTTGTACTCCTTTTAAAAAAAAATTTTTTTTTAATGTTTATTTTTGAGACAGAGAGAGAGAGACAGAGTGCGAGTGAGGGAGGGTGGGGGAGAGAGAGAGAGGGAGACAGAATCCTAAACAGGCTCCAGGCTCTGAGCTGTCAGCACAGAGCCCGACGCGGGGCTCGAACCCACGAACAGTGAGATCATGACCTGAGCTGAAGTCAGACGCTCAACCGACTGAGCCACCCAGGTGCCCCAGGATTTTGTATTCCTAATTGACTATGGCCTCTGCCCCAACTGGGAGAGGATTTGAAATCATGTCCCATGAGAAACGATGGCAGGATATGTTTACATCGGGGGGGGGGGGGGCGCCCCCCATGTCTTAGAGTGAAGAAGGCAGTTGGGGAGAATTGAGAGCTACCACGTGGAAGAGCGAGTGGAATTAGGCTCTACATCAACGGGGATGTATCTGGAATTGTACAGAGGTCGAAAGACTTCAGGTCATTATAGGTTCACGTGTTCTAGCTAATAGAATTATTTAGATTTTACAAGAATCCCACGAGGAGCTGAGGTGCCCATCCCAAGTGATATTTCAACAGGAGCTGACACATCCCTGGCTAGAATATGGTAGATGGGATTCAAGCGTGGCAAACAGTAGTTGAAGCAGGTGATCATGATTTCAGTCCTCTTTGATGGTGGAGTCTAAGACTGCCTCTTTAGATGCACTTTGATTCTGTGTGTCGGTCCGTTGTCTCCCTCATGCGCCTCTAGGCTGTCTGAATTGACAAGCTGCTGAGCATTCTGTTATACTGACATAAATGTCCATGAATGCTACCTCTTTGTTCTGTCTCCCAGCAACCATTCTTGTTTTGATGTCAAAGCCTCCAAGCCTTAGCCACGCATTTGGTAACAACAGGTGTGAACCATTTAAAGATGGCTGCATCATGGTACCAAAAAACTAGGGTTGATGTCACCGGGACAGGCTACTCGGAGACTATTCATTGCAGGAGGGCTTGACCCCATCCTCGGGTCCAGAGGCAAGGGATCAGGGCTCAAGCAACAGTTCAAAGGCACTTTTCCAAACCCAGGTCCTTGGGGAGAAGAAACCGCAGTTAACCAGGATATCTTTGTTCAGGTCTACCTCAACACAAAAATCATCGCAGAGACTGCCGAGGACAACTGGCAAGTGAGCAGTGAAAGAAGGTGGGGGTTGTGGGTGTGCCACTCTCACTGGCTAGGAGGTCAGATCGTGTGACTCGTGAAACGAAGCACAGTCAACCTGGCAAGGAATTTAAAGGTTATACACAAGCGAATCCCTAATTGTGCAGAATGGGAATGTGAGGCACAGAAGGGATAACTGACTGGTCTAGGGGAACACAGATGGAACTCGGCAGCTTGCACTCCAGATTCCTACGCTCTCCAGTCTCCAAGGTGCCGAAGCCAGAACCCAAGAACTGCGCCGCTTGCGGTCGTGAAGAGCACCCCAAAACCTTGAACTTGGGGGGACGCTGAAATTTCCCCATATCAGATGCAGTTGGGTTGTTCGTCTCTCCTAAATCCAGTTTTGTTTTTTTTTTCTGTACAAAGGCAGGGTTTGTCAGTGACTCCTTCAGTTCATGTTCACTATGAAGGAATGTTGAGAGAAGGAATGTTGAGAGAAGGAATAAGCCTCCGTGGTGAAGAGGGGGACTCAGAATTCAGACCACAGATTCACTTGCTGAGCTCCATTGTGTGTCTTGGGGGTTCCCCACGTCTTCAGCCCCCTTCTAACCTTTTGCATGTATTGTTTCATTAAAACCTCAACCAGGCTCTGAGATAGTTCTGCGATTATCCCCATTTTATGTGCGCAGTAACAGAGACACCAGAAAGTCAGGGAATGCGCTGAAACTCCGATAATTAAGGATAAAGCCCTAACTTAAACGCAGAGTAAGTTTTCAGTACCTATTACCTTTTCCTACAAAGATTTCTTCTTCCTCGACTGCCACCGCCACCAAGACCACGGCTCAACTACAGTATTTCTCGCTTCTTGTTGGGGCCAGGGCTGTGAAAAGAAAGATCTTTCTTTCTGCCCTCAGGAGCTCACAGGCAAGCAGGGGAGCAAAATGATTGCACACGATAGAAAACACAGTGTGATATGCGGTCTCAAAACGGTCTTGTCTGGAATTCCTTAGATTGGTGACGACCCGTGACAGCCTTCTCCTGCTGAGCACCAGAAAGTACAACAGGGACGACCACAACATCCTGCAGAAGTCATTGCTACCTGTCTTTTCTCAGAGTCATCAATGCATACGGACTGTCCTTAAACCAGAGGCACGATGCTATCAATACTATTATTGGCGTTTATTGGAAACTTACTCTAGGTTGGTCATATGCTAGATCACCGGATGCAACCCTTATGATTCTTTGAAGCAGCTGGTCTTGTCTCAATTACACAGATTGGAAAATCAAAGCTCAGAAAGACTAAGTTCACCCTGCTGGAAGTGGATCCAGATTTTGAATCAAAATTTGCTTCCAAAACCAGCACACTTACTTCCAAAATTAATATTAAACATTATTGTTAATTTAATTTACATAAAAAATGTACACATTATTCAGTAAAGAGGTGATTATACGATGAAATATTGTGAGTCTATGAAAAAGAATGAAGTACGTTTATACCAATATGGGAAATAACTCAGATACATGAATGAAGGGAAAAAATTGGAGAACAGCTATAGTAAATGATTAGATTCGTTTAAAAATAATATCATGTCCATATTTATGATAGCATTTTATGGCCACAGAAGTCCTGAAGGGTTAAGGGATTTTTCCAGGGACACACAGCTGGAGCTTCAGGTCTGAGTTCTAACCCCAGGTCTGTCTCAACCTCAGATGTTTGTTCTTTCCACCTCCACCTGTAATAATTCCAGAAGCGCCTTGAAAACCAATTTTCCCATGCTTGGATGTGCCATGGGAGAAAACTCTCAGATTCTTCGGTAGCAGAGAAGGAATAAATGAAACATGGATGTGCATAAAAAGAGTCTGTATTAATAACAATAAAACGTTTGCATGTTTGAGGAGGCAGTGAGGTGCGTGAAAGTCATCAGAATTATTCATTTTAGGGAAAGATTCATTCTTCTGTGTCTCTGGGCTGAAAGCCCATATGAATAAGATCATAAATGCCATGGCTACTCTGAGGTCATCATGAAAAAATGATAGACCTTGACGATGAAAGAACCAGTTAGTCATCAATTCCATCTCCTTTGCCAGCAAAAAAGACAATATTTAAAGAACAGCAACCATTTGTATTTAATTCAGACTCAATTCTTCTTTGGAGCCAGATCTGCAAACACCCTACCTACTAACGTGACCTGATTCTACAAACTAAGGTAGTTTTGAAGAATTTGTAAAGGAATGAAACCCCCACGACTACCCTTTTATGATTGAAGAAAGACTCATCTACAGAGTAGAATCTGTGCTTTCGCAGATCATTCTGAGGGAGATGAAGGGTGGCATACCTAGACTGCGGGTGAGGGAAATTAGGTAGAAATGAGGTGGAAATTAGGTAGAAAATGCCAGAGGCAGAAGTGGAAGTTCTGCCACTTCCAGCCTGTGTGCCCTTTTGCCTAAACAAAACCACAGAACACTGGTTTTGGTCCCAAGATTGCTGAGAACGTTAACTGAGTCCAGTTTAAGCTTACTCCCATCACTAAAGGAGTAAACAAACTTTAAATGGCACACAATACAAAGATACCGATGAGTAGACACAATTCCTTGTGCTTCCCTTGTTGTCCTCCCAAGTGGGCCTGGAGTTGAGTGGTCCCATGAGAGGTGAGCAAGCCCTGACATCAGAGGAGTAAAAGAACAGAGGTCGTGCTGTATGTATCATTCAGTTCGAGGAGAGGCACATTAACCTGTAAGGTTGACCCAACAAACAAAGCAAATTCTCGTGATGCCACAATTCACATAGTTCTGATTTCTAATTATCCCTCTGCACCCTGGGCACTTCAACAGGCCTGACCATGACCTGCAATACCTAGGGCAAGTTACCTAAGCTCTCTGAGCCTTAGTTTCTTTATCTCTACTATAAGGATTATAATGCCTTTCGTTGGCTTTGTACACAATTTCAGTTAAGTGAGATAGCCAATGTAAAGCAACCTGGTAGAGTACATGCTAAAAAAATGTCACTTGCTTTTCAACTCTGCCTTAGTCCCACCATCCACGTGTATGCTCATTCCTACGCTTTCACCTTTCAAGGCTCCTAGGTCTGTATGAATCATATCTCCAACTTTATCACATTGGGGGAAGGGAAATTCATTCACCCCTGGATGTTTCTACAGAGCTCCTGCCTGAACATGTAACAGCCCCCACCTGGATTTGTGCCACCCTTCAAGACTCCCATGTTTATATTGTGCCTCCTCAGCCACAAGCAATGTTCACATTATGGAATCCTTTTTTGATCTTGAGACAGAAGCAAAACAACTATGATTACACCCATGTTACCAAGTCCAAAATTGAGACATAAGAGGTGGGGACAGACTTGCCTGTGTCTAAGGGATACTTTTTTTTTGTTTAATGTTTATTTATTTTTGAGAGAAGAGAGAGACAGAAAACAAGCAGGGGAAGGGCAGAGAGAGGGGGAGAACACAGAACCCGAAGCAGGCTCCAGGCTCTGAGCTGTCAGCACAGAGCCTGATGCGGGGCTCGAACCCATGAGCTGTGAGATCATGACCTGACCCAAAGTCGGACACTTAACTGACTGAGCCACCCAGGGGCCCCTGTCTAAGCGATTCTCAAAGGTTTCATCTCAACTCTTTGCATGGTTCATCCAACCCCTCAGTCCCTAGACCTGAAATGCAGCCAGCCATCCTGGATGAATTACATTAGGTCCGCTTGCCTTTTTACTGATATGTCAACAGACGGCTTTGTCACTTACACTTTACAGTAAAATACTTCATCAGCTCTTGCATAATTAGTAGCAAACCTAGAAAACCTGAGGATCGGATAGGAAGGATCACAATCACATTCTGTATTTTATATCTCGCTCTTGGTTTCAGAAAGATTAAGTGTCACAGCTATTAACTGACAGGCCAGGATTAGAATGTACAACCCAGCCTTCTTTCCATGGGAATACACTGCCCAGGAGAGCTGAGTGAGTGTTCCCAGCAGCAGGCACTCATTGCCTCCTGAGGTTTGCCTGACTCTGATCACTCTTCTTCACTATAAGTCAAACTCTGCCCCGGTGTCAGTGTAAGCTCTGGACCATTCATTAACTTTGAACTTCTGTGTAAATCTCTAGAGACAGGACTATTTTGCCTGAGAGTACTGTGTTATCTGCCTGATATGATAGAAGCCAGGTTGATGGAACTTATTTGGGGGCATTTCCTGATAAGCTTGCACCGGCTGGGCTGCTCATCATTTAGGGGTATTAGGCTCACGAATGATTGCACCTGGGACTAGAACTCAGGACACACGGTTTCCAATCCAGGACATATTCATTTCAGCAAAGGCTTATTAAGTATGTATCATGTGCCAGGTACCTGTTGGACTTAAGGCAGGAGGCTTTCCATGAGACAGCCATGGTTAAAGTGGCCATATGATTCATTGTCCACAGTGACATACTCACTAGAATAAAAGGGGCAATAATACAAATCACTCAGAACATCAGGCATGTATCAGGACTGCCCAGATAAATGGAGGTGTAAATTCGTGAAGGTGAGCACCAAGTGAAAAAAAAGTATGCAGTGAGTCTTAGGATACAACAGGGTGATGCGATGGGGAGTGGCTGATGGAGAGGGTCCCTATGGAAGGAGTGACTCTTTAGTGGGAATGCTTCCCCCACAAAAGAAGGGATGTTTTTGTGGAGAAGTAAAGATTCAGAAGGAAACGGTCACCGATGTCAAAGAGTGTTTCAAGTGTAAAAAAGCCACAGCCGATGCAAAGGTCTTCCGGTGGGAAAGAGCTCGCTCTGCTGCAGATTCAGGGCAGAGAGTATTGCAGAAGGGGGTAGATGGGGCAGCAGGCAAGAGCCAGAGAACATCCAGCTGCATAGACCATAGGAGAGAATTCTCTGGCACGTCTCAGAAGTTTTGCAATATTTGACTCAAATATCCATAACGTATATGTTAATTTTTAAAACTACAATAACTAGCACACTCAAACATGTTACTGGAATGTTAAAATCTCAGAGATCCTCTGATGTGTTATTTTCAACCGAGTTAACTAGTTTTTGTGTGAAACTTGGAGTTTCCCCATCTCTGACGTATGGCTGTCTTAGTCAATTTCAGCAAAGAATGTGCAGTGTTTGCAAGGCAAGTCCTTCTCTTACTAGAACTTTTACATCTATGTTCCTATGTGAACAGAGTCTTACTTGCTACTGCGAAACCAAAATAAGAAACAAAAACCAAAAGTAAATTGAGTGCTGACCCTAGTAGGAACAATTATCATCTCAGATCTGCAAATCAACATACTTATTTCATCAAAACAGTCTCAGGAATTTTTTTTTATTTGTTGGTAGTAAAAGAAATGTAGTACACGAGAACTTCTGCAATAAAGGCATGGCAATTTAATGGGTATAAAAAATAGGGTTTCCACATAAAATTTTGAGAAAAGGGTTCGTTGCTAAAATATTTAAAAACAAGGCTTTTCACTTCCTTTTCCCCTACCCCTTAACTGGATCTTTAGGGGAAACTTATGTTGGTCAACCTCACGTGGCTCATCACCCAAAGAAGGCTAATAGCTTACTGCCTCAAAGACAAGGAATTGAACCAAATAAATGTTGACACTTCTGTTTGAAAATCAACAATTCCAAGTTCATACAGTGTTGAGAAGGGGACCTTCTAGGATCTAGTGTGTGGTAGTCGACTCTCAGTGATCGGAACTATGTCATCGTGTGAGGCCCACAAAAATAAAACACATGGAAGCCAGAGAGTCCTTCCAGAAAAATTCAGCTGTCAACATCAAGAGACAAGTAAGTGCTGTGATTCTGAGCTTCATTGAAAGAGTCACATTCAATCCACTGCTTCCTTGAAAACTGACTTTATTACCATGGCTCCAGGTTCTACAGGAGAAAAACCACAAAGTATGTGCAAACCAGATGAACAGTCTGTGCTGATGATGGAAAAAATAGAAGGCCATTGAGGTGCAGGGCAAGCCTGACAGAATGTCTTCTGTGCTCGTGGAACCACTGGTAAGAACCAGGTGCTAGAATCCAGACCTTTAATTGGCCGCCTCCAGAGAGGTGGGAGAGTGGCTGGTCTCCTCCAGGCCAAGATATGGAGCAGGGATATGGTGTAGGTTCAGAAGTCAACAAGGAACAGGGCAATTTTATGATACAGTTTCGGGGGACAGGGGAGAAATGTGCCGGGGAAGGGAAGAGATTTATTACCTTCTGTTGCTTTTCCTGGAGAACAGAAAGGATACCAGGTATTTGCCTGAAAATCATTAGGAATTCGTAGAATTGGGTGGTTTTTTTCAGACTCCAACATTGATTGTGAGATTTCAAACAAATCATTCAAATCCTCTGGGCCTCAGTTTCACCCATTTGTAACAAGGGGACTTACAAGTCAACAATGCGATGTCTGATATACATGTGGTTAAAAGTAAGTCCTTGGAACTCAATACCTCTATGATTATTGACAATTCCTGAAACTCTGAATACTACTCTTATATAATTTCTTCCACAAAATACAGTTGAGTATAAATGAAAAATCTAAATCCATGGCCTGCAGATATTTGGTAAGTGTTACAACATATCTGAGGTTGGTTTCACGGATGAGTAAAATGGATGAGAGACTGTGCTAAGCTTTTCAGGGTTTTATTTTCGCTAAAGAAAATCATTTAAAATCAAACACTCACAACTACTATCTAGCATCATTTCATACAGGAATAATCTTTTTAATTAAAAAAATGTTGAAAGAACATAACATCAGAATAAAATACAGTCTTTCCAAAGGAAATGCAGTTCATAAATGAACACAGATATATGAAGATACAAAAAGTCCTGATAGGCATTGGTAGATGATAGCAGTAAAGAATGTGTAACTTTTTTGGATGTTTGTTGGAAAACTGTGTATCTAATTCAACATTCTTGCCTAAAGTAGAGCTAGAAGATGCAATGGCAGAACACCATTGTTAGAAATCTGTTTTCATATTTTGGAGGATGGAAATGATGCCCTGAGTGCTATTCATTCAATTAAGCGAGAAATTTATCTGAGACCTTAGCTCAGCTTTAGACCCATGACGTGGGTCTTGATCATGAACAACACTGCCTTGCAGACCAGCATTTGAGACCCACTGTGAGAGTGATAGATGTTTCCGGCTCACAGCCCCCATGACTCAGACCTGAGCCTCAACAAAATGAGAAATTAAACCCTTATGAGATATTGTTACCAACCCAATGTTTCACAATGAGGCATGGAACTACAAAGAGATTACACAAGTCACTCAAAGCCACACCATTCTTAAGTAGTGTCTGATTCAAAACCAGTGATTTCCGGGCTCTGAATTAACATGATCAATACTCTCTGACAACAGCTACCATTTTGGACATTTATTATGTACAAGGCATCATGTGAAATATTTGACATTCATGATGTTATTAGATCCTCAGAGTGACCCTATGAGACAAGTTCCATCATTATTCCAATTTTACAAGAGAAGAAATAGAGGCCCCGTGGTTAAATCACTTGCCCAGGACCCCACAAATCCTGCATGGCAGAACAGGAATTCATACTACGCAACCTGAATCCAGTCCTTACTCCTTAACCTCTGATATATATATGCCTGTGCATCTCAGATGTGTAATTTTAATGATAATGGGGACTTCTATTTCTAGAGAGGGTAGGCCACTGCTCCTACTAAAGTGTCTAGAACAGATGAAAATGATAAACTGCCTGAAAAATCACAATTTTAAAGACATTGGCAATCTGGGGGAGCAGAGGGAACTGCATGAGCTAGAATTATAGAGAAAAAAGCCCTACTTAGGTGAACTGAAATTGCCTATCATTTCCCACCCTCAAGGCATTTGCTAATTCTGGACACGAAGCAGGGATTGTGTTTGGCCTAGGCTGGTGACCTCCAGAGGGGGAAAGGGAGGCCTATGGAGGTTTGACAGCCTCTAGAGCTGGTAGGGCATATTAGAATCTGGAGGAGATGAGGGGAAGCTAAGCTGAGTGCTGTGGAGGCCAGAGGCTGAGACCATGGTCTTGGCATACTTATCACACAAAGTCGCAATAGACAATTGCTGGAGATGCCTCCAGCATCCAGTGGGTTTTCCCTTAAGACACTGGCTGTATTACTGATGCTGTCTGGGTCGGAGGTTAAAGAGATAAACTTCTGAGGGACAGCGGTGATCTTAAAAAGTAGTGGGTATAAAATGGAATAAGTTTTAAAAATATATTATTAATCCAGAAGAAGGTAGGACGGGAGGAATAATGGACAAAGAGCTACAACTAATAGAAAACAAATATGGAGATGTAAACACAAGCTCATGGTGACATTAAATGTAAAGGGATGACTCATTCCAATTCAATGACAAAAACTACCAGCTTATATTTAAGAAAAAAAAAAAAAAGATCCAATAACATGTTGTTTCTGAAATAATGTTAAAACCAAAAGAAAGTTAGAAGTTGGCAGTGAAAAGATAGGAAGGGTTACACCGCAAAAACACCAGGAGAAAGCTGATATGGTCATATTAGTTTCAGACAGAGCCAGGATTGACTTTAAGGCAAGAAATATCATTAGAGGTTTGGTTTTGTTTTGTTTTTTGACAAAGCGATCTTATAATGGGAAAAGATTCAGTTCAACAAGAAGACGTAACAATCCTAAAAGTGTATATTTCTAAAAAAGATAGCTTCAGAATATACAAAGATCAGGGCAGTGGACAGGCACCAGCGTGGAAAAGAGGTAATAACATTATAATAATATTTGCAGAAATAGACCTGTCTGGCTGCACAGCCCATGTTCCTCTTACAATGCCAACATTGTACCTACTTCTCACCTTCAGCTTCTCAGCAGCTGTTGTTATTGGCAATGTCAGCGGCAGCTATGGTCACGTGGGCCGTTGCATAGTTCATTTTATGATGCTGTGAAATGAAATTGGAGAGAGGGAAGTTGCCCCAAGCCAAAGAACATGCACACTAAGTCCTTCAGGTTTTATCTCTTTTACTTGGATCAATAGTACTTGGCTTAGAACCCTTTGTAGTTGAGGTGATAACCAGTAACGGCCTGTGTTTACTTTGCAGAAGGCTGAGTCTCGTGTGAGCCTAACTTTTGGCACAGTTTGATTAGCATGTGCACAAATATTACACCTTCCATCCTCGGGCGAGGAGCTGATTAACAATCATGAATAAAAAAGGCCGAAGGACCATAACTGTTTATGGTTTTGTGTAGAGCGGTTTTGTTCCCTCTGAACTTTGCCCCTTTAAAAGGTTCTTAATCACACCTAAAGATTTGCTATCTCCCTTCAATTTGAGGGTAATTTAAGACATACTCAGTGTCAAGGCCAATCCTCAGCAAAATTATGAGGAAGGTAGTTTCCTGTTGGCCATGGGCTGGAAGGAAGTATTTTACTCCCTTAGCGATATTCCCTTCACCCACTCCCTTCCCCATGTGGTTACAGGTCCCACGGTATCTGTCCCTGCACCCGTCTAAACTAGCCCTCAGTTCCTTTAATTCTTATTTCTACTCAGGCATTTGAGACTAAAGTCAGTTTTGACTGCATCACCCTAAAGATATTTGATTCCTAATAAATGGAAAACCCAAACTAAAGAATGAAGCTGAAATAAAGCAGGCTTCATTTAAGCATGTCCTTGAAGTGGACACCAAGGACACAAACTGGAAGGTGGTGGAACTGTGGCAAATCACAAAGCCAGGGTTTTTTTTTTATACCTGCAGGGAGGTCTGAGGCAGAGCCCTGACTCTTCTTCCCAGAGTCCTGTCACTTTTCCGGTCTATACACTCATTCCTTGATTTTACTTTCTGCTGTTCACTCATCTGTTTTACTGACATCCTCTGGTCACCTACCCCATGCCAGGCGCTGTGCCAGAGCCTGGGGTAAATCACTGAACAAACGCATCTTCTCCCTCAAGCCTACTATCTGGTGGGTGCATCAGATTCTGGTGACCACGTGGATAAAAAGAAGAGAAACAAAATGTTAGCATGCTGTTTTGAGACAAGCTATTTGGGTTTGCTGGAGAGTGAATGGTACAAACAAGCCTAGGCAGTAGGCAGAAGTCTGAGACCATTTTCATCACACATTTTTATCAAAGAAAGAAACTAACATACCTGAAAACTTACTCTGTGCCAAACACCGTTCGGACCACTTTGAAAGTTTCAAGTCAGGTAAAACAGATCATGTGGGGTGTTATATGCCATACAAAGAAACTTAAAGTTTGCCTTGCAATGCTAAAATAGGAAGTCTTTGAAAAATTAAGTAGAATAGAAAGTCCAGCTTTTCATCTTAAGCAAATCTGGTGTCTTTGATGCTGGTGTCCATGGTGAGAATAAGAAGAGGAAGAATTTGAAAACTGAGAGACCAGTCAAGAAGCTGCTAGAATAGTTGAAGCTGAAGAGTGATAATGCGTAGCTGGGGCAAAAGTAGTGGGATAGACAGGAAGGAGAGACATGAGAAAGATTTAGAAAGTGAAATTCTGGATTTGATGATTAGATTTGGGCAGGCGATTGAGGGGAAGAAGAGAAAAAATTCTTTATTAACTATCAGGGCAACAGCTTGGGAATTTCTGTGCATAATGGTGTCACTAACTGAGAAAGAAAATGCCAGGGGCTAAGATGTTATGTTCTGGTTGGGATGCATTGAGTTTGAACGGCCAATGGACATCTAGACGGAGACGTCCCACACACTATGGAATCTAGATATCTAACAGGCTATGCATGACCTACCTATAGGTCACTATTGAAACTATAAGCCAAGATGTAACATTGTGAAACAAAAGCAACTGATGCTTGGACCAGGGAGGGGGTGGGAGTCCACAAAGAAGAAGGTCTAAGACATGTATGAAGAATTTGGAGAACAAAAACTTTTGCAAACAATGACCAGTAGTTCAAATGCATAAAATAAATGTGGCAGGGTAAAAATTGAAAAATGCCCATTAGATTTGACCACAAAGAAAAAGAAAAAATAAAATTATTAATATTTTAGCAAAAGCAGTTCCAACAAAAAAATGGTGGAGGCAAATGCAGATTGTAGTCAGTAGAGAAGTGAGTGAATTAGAAGTGAAGTAGAGAGTGAAAGATATGAGAGTCTGGAAAGTGACGAATGGCACAATATGGAGGGACCATATTTTCATGATGCTTGGGCACTAAGAAAGGCAGAAGATGGAGTGAAGGGAACAATCAGAAGGAAAAGTTAGGAATCTAAGAAAAAGAGAGAATAATCTATAGAGCAGAGCTTAATAGGTTCCTGGAGCTAAAAGTAGAAAGGGGAGAGTCAAGGACATATAAGGAAAAATTAGTTTTGAGCATGAAGAGAGAAACCTCACATTCTAAGAATGGAGAACAGGAAGAAAGAATGGAAGTGGAGAAGATAGCAATGTAGGTCTTCATGGAAGAACTTTCAAAGTTTTCATTTCTCTTGATCTCGGTGGTGAGGTGATTTGCTGAGAATAGGTGAATAAGGTTCTTGGAGACTCTGACAACAGTTTTCAGGAGTCACTAGGGGAGTGAGAGAGAGCTGGCAAAAGGACAAATCAAAAGTGTGGAGGTTCACAGCGTTTCGGTTGGTGGTGCTCATTTTCCCAGGTTTGGGAACTGAGAAGAGATGTAACTTGGTTCCGAGGCTGGTACTTGGCCACGTGGGAAGGCAGGAGAATGGAATATTTTCTAATTCCCTTCTCTTTATTCACTCTCACTAGGTATCCAATGCCTTTATTTAGCTGAGTATCTTTCAAAAAGTTTATTTATTTTAGAGAGAGAGAGAGAGTGAAAGTGGGGAAGGGGCAGAGAGAGGAGAGAGAACCCCAAGCAGCCTCCGCATCACCAGAGCAGAGCCCAGCATGATGCTTGAAACCAAGAACCATGAGATGGTGACCTGGGCTGAAGTCAGATGCTTAACCAGCTGAGCCACCCGGGTACCCCTTTAGCTGAGTATCTTTACCAGATAAAAACAGATATCAGCTCGGTACAGGATATATTGGCATGATGAAACTACCAATAATCCTAGGGTTCAAATGCTGACTCCATCACAAATTGTTAGTTCTGGACCCTGGAGTAAGTTACATAATCACTTGGAACATCTGTTTCATCATTTGCAAAAGAATTGTAAGCATTAAGTAAGCTTATACGTACACAGCCCCTGATTCATAGGCATCAGAAAAGGTTTGTTTCTCTTTTCTTTATGAACACCTCCCAAGGGAATATCCGTTGTTAAACTGGGCCCAAACCTAAAAAATTCTCAAACCTAAGAAATTACATTGTCATAGTTGAACTTCCCATTATAGAAGAACAGTTTACTGGGAGAAATAAAGACCTACCCTCCATCATCTTGATTAAGTCATGGAGAACTAGGATGATTCTTGGAAAACATAATTCCCACCCCAACCTGCTGTCCTTTCAGGGTCTTGATTCAGCATAAGTGAGTGTCTACATGTCTTGGTATCACCGCATAATACCATTGTACCCACTCTCCATTTTCCAAGGAGGCACCAACTGAATTAAGCCCATAGCTATCTACCAAAGCTGCGAATCCACATCTCTGGCTTCAAAAGGAGAGCTTATACTTCTAAGAGACTACTTAACTTATATTTCTAATAAGCCAGAGCTTCAACCACAGAAGGACAGGCAAGTAACTCCAAAGCAAGGCTTTTAATGAGTATGTTCTCATTACTAATTACATGAAACAAGTAAACATCTCTGTACTCACCTTCAGCATCCATCAGTATCCACTGTCAGCCATGGAAGGGAGGACATGACTAACGTATTGCTGAATAAACCGAACTGTTTGTTTCTGATTTGTCCCAGGAAGTGTCCAAAGTTCCTTGTTTCCTACCATCAATACTGAGACAGACTATCTGGTGGATTCCATTCAGCTGTGTGGTCAGTCCCCACGTGAGTCACATCTATTTCTGCAAACACTCTGCAGATTGTGTGGATGAAAGAAATGAAGGAAATCTATGTGTCATCTCCCTTTCCCCCCTCTTTGAGTCACTGCTACCTTCTGAAGTTATTGGCTGTTCTATTCTCCTTGGCTTTTTAGCACGTGGGTAGAATGCCTAAGACTCACTAGGATCTTAGAAGAAAGGCTCTCGAACTGAATCCCTGACCTGCTTCAGGAGGGAGAAAGGGAAGAATGGGGTAATGGAGTGGTGGGGGGAGGTTTTCACTGCTGCCGAGGGAGGTCCTCTTAAAACAGGAAGTACGGTGAGCAGGCTTATCTTGATGTACCAGCACCAAGGAGGAGTTGAGTGAGATAGTTGCAAATATATGAGATAATGGGTATGAAAGAGCTCTTAAACTCTACAGAGCTATATAGACATTGACAGTAATTGTAAAAGTGGGATTATGCATAGGTTAGGAGTGGAGCTAAGTGACCTTCTTTATACCACAAATATTTATTGAGTGTTTAGGGTGAGCAAGTACTATGCTGAGTGTTGGGGATGTATCAGTGAATCAGATACACACTGTCTCAGCTTTTTGGAGGCTACTATAATTGAGGGACTTCTTTAAGCCATCTTTCCATTATTCTCTGAGCCTGGACTTCTCTGTGATAGCTCTACAGGGGGTGGGGAGAAGCGGGAGTGGCACATCCATACCAGCCCTGGAGGACTGACATAACGAAGAGGCAGGAGGCCCTTAATTTTGCCCCATTTGTGAATCCTTACACTTGTCGATCTCTCAGGATTGCGCCCAGTACATTTATTGTCTTTCATGCAGAAACTACTTGGAAAGTTTCTTTCAGCCAGTGGCAGCAGAAGTAGGGTAATAAACAGGAGCAAATAGGAATGGTAAGAAGTGCCAGGGAAAAGAGAGATGGAAAGACAAAGCAGAGGTGCTGAGAAGAAAATGGTGGTGGTGGTGGTAGTTGGAGACAGAAAAGCCTAGCGTGTGGTGACTACAAGAGCCTTCAAGGATGGTCTTAGCAAATCATCCATTTATGAGATTGGTAAACTAAGGTTCAGAGTCAGGAAGTAACTCATTCAGACTTATGAAACACATCGTGGGCATCTAATGGCCAACCACTTTTTGCCTGACAAGGAAATAGTTCTACTTCTTTCCGTGTGATTTGCTTTACGTGGAGCTCTAACCACCCTGTGTGCATGGTGGTCAAGAGCAAGGGTGTTAGCGTCAGACTGTCTGCGTTCAAATCCCCAAACTACCACTTGCTACCGGTGTGAACTTGGAAAATCCCTTAACCTATTTGCATCTCAGTTTCTTCATCTTTAAACAGGGATCATATTGGTAATCTGTGGCTTTTAAGAGGGTTAAGTTAGTTGAGTTGCATAAAAACCTAGAACAGTGCCTTAGGATATCGTAAGTGCAATGCTAGAGTTTATATATGAATATGTATGTGTGTATAATTTTGGTTGAGTCATCTCTCAAACACAAAGCAGCTTAGTAAACAGATTTTATTTCTTCCTCGTGTATTACTTGACTGTTCTCTTTTATCTATTCTAAATGTTCACTGTGTCAAAGTGGTGTGTTTATTAAATATTCGTTAGGAAGTGGGCTGGGCTTATATACACAAATCCATTCAACAAATAAATGTTTATCAGAGTTGGAGAAGCGCCACCCCCCAGGGACTCTTCCGCATTATCACCTCTCAGGACATTACTAACAACTCAAAATAGTGTCTCCCCAAAGAGGTGCTAACTCAAGGCAATGCCCGTGACCTTAAGATAAAAGCTGGGGGTCTGAACTCTCTGGAAAAACTCTCTGGCTTTCACCTAACTCACATTTTCACCTCTTCTGGCACAAGCTGAATTTCTCTCTCTCTCTCTCTCTCTCTCTCTCTCTTTGTTTAAAAAAAACTTTAATGTGTATTTTTGAGAGAGAGAGAGAGAGAGAGAGAGAGGGACGGGGAAGGGGCAGAAAGAGAGAGGGAGACACAGAATTCGAAGCAGGCTCCAGGCTCCGAGTTGTCAGCACAGAGCCTGATGTGGGGCTCAAACTCACAAACTGTGAGGTTAGGACCTGAGCTGAAGCTGGACGCTTAACCGACTGAGCCACCCAGGTGCCCCTGGCACAGGCTGCATTTCACCTTGAAGTGAAAACTTCACTGACAGTGGAGGGGGCACCTGGGTGGCTCAGTTGGTTAAGCATCTGACTTCAGCTCAGGTTATGGTCTCGTGGCTCACGAGTTCAAGCCCCACATTGGGCTGACAGCTCAGAGCCTGCTTCAGATTCTGTGTCTCTCTCTCTTTGTCTCTGTCCCTCCCCCACTCATATTCTTTCTTTCTCTCTCTCTCTCAAAAATAAACATTAAAAAAAATTGAAAATGGAGAGAATCTCTAGGAATCTCCAGGTCAAGAAAAATATCTCTTTCATCTTTAGCCATTCAAACCTAGGATAATATGTCCTCTCTCCTTCCCCTGCTTGAAGCACAAAATGCCCTCTACTAATGCTTACAGGGAAAAAGGAAGGAAAGAAAGGGATCATCTCCCTCTGAAGCCCCTGACACGTGTCCTGCTTCCCTCCCCCAGGTCCCCTGACTGCCGCCTTCTCTTGCGCTCCCAGGATGACTCTTGGCTGTGAAATTCAGTAACCATGAGATGAAGGGAGTGTTCCTGATTAAGAAAAGGTCAAGCGGTTATAATAAGAGCTGATATTTATTGAACACTGACTCTGCCAGGCACTGTTTTCATGCATAAACTCATATCATCTTCACAACAGTCTTGTATGGGGACCCCTGTAATTATCTCCATTTTGCAGAGGAGGAGACTGAGCTCCACAAAGACTGAGAAAACCTGCCTAAGGCCACGCCACTGGGAAAGGGTAGAGCCAGAATTCAAACCTAGGCCAATGTACTGTGGAGTTCACTGCTGCTCAAAGTGCGGTCTGGAGACTGGTGCCTCCCCATGCCTGTTAGCAGTTGTGGGATGAGGTAAGTATAGAAATTGAGGGTAAGCACTAGGAAACGTTACAGTGATTTGCTATTAACCTGGCATCCAAGAGGGTGACGAGCCGGCTCCTCTCAGTGAACTGGGTATAGAGGATTTCTGATGTTGTTGAGCCCACATGGTACAGGCCAGTCACACACAGTAGGACCACACGCGAATCTATTAGCAATTGGAAATTTAAAGACAAGCCCATGACCCAAGATGGTTTGGTAAGCAGTGGTCTAAAGCATTAAGCTATATGGCTCCCAAACGCTCGGTTCTTGCTATGAATATAACAAGCCTGTGAGGTATAAAAGTATGCAGAGAAAGGAACACCAAATCGGGAGCCAGAAGATATTAAAAAAAAGTGGGCATGATCAATAAGTAAGTGCTATTGTCTGTTAAAAGTTAATAAGTGCAGGGAAAACTGATGAGTTAAGCAGGTTAAGGGAACCAGGAGTTGGGGGAAGGGCCTGCGGTATTAAACAGGGAGGTCATTAGGACAGTATGTGACCATTTTCCTGAGGCAGATAAGCCCCTTTGTAAATGTTTAACTTTGCCTTGGCTTCTCCCTGCCCCTCCCTCTCATATGTCCAGGTTCCTATTTTTTCTCTGAATCTGTTAACACAGAATCATTACAACAATCAAAGCGTAACAAGGCAATTCATTCTGTGCCAACCAGGAAAGCCCAGTCCCTCGTAATATGTGCTCCAATGTTAAATTATGGGTTTGGGAAAAATGATCTATCTGTAAGATCTCCTCCCACTTTTGAAACTTTGGCTGGAGGAAAGTTGAATACTGCTCTTGGGGGAGTAGACCTTTATAGCAGAAAGGCTCACTTGAGATGATTTGTTAATTCACCCATTCATGTGTTTAATGCATACCTATTGATCACCTACTATGAGTCGGTCACTGTCTTAGGCACTGATGTTACAGCGATGCATGAGACACAGACGCTGCCTTTGAGAGTTTCTGAGTTCAGCAAGAAAGCCAGACATATAAACAGACAAACAAAAATGACAGCCCAGGTCGTAAGTACTACAACACATGTCTGAACAGGGTGCTGTGGGAACACAGGTGAGGGAGGTTACACTCCCTCTGGGTAGCAGGAAACACAACATCACAGCAAGATTGAGAGAATGTGACATGCACTCCAGGTTTTGAAGAATGAAGAAGAGGTAGCCCCCTTGAACAGAAAGGAGGGAGGCCAAGTCAGGCAGGGAAATAGATGGGAAGACAGCAAATGGGTGATACATTTAAGGAAGAGAAAAATAGCTTAGCCCGGTTGTAAGATCGAGATCCAGCAGGTGTGGATCATGATTTGTTTCGTTTTGTTTTCGTGGCCGGGTCGTGGTGTGAATATCTGTTTTTCCCTGGTATTTGATTCAACACCGACAACCCACCGACACCCACACGCCCACACAGAGTCATTGTTTTCCTTCTTCATTGATAACGACACGTAGAGTCCCTGGATCATTACACTGTAAACTCCGTGAGGGTTTCATCATTTGAGTCCTAGTGTCTAACACAGTGCCTGGCACCTGTAGACACTCAAGTTTGGTTGAATGAATGAATGAATGAACTAATAAATGAATGAATCAGTTCATGGTCACTGATATCCTTTTCAGCTCTGTTTGCTATTTCCAGAAACTTCGGATTTTTCCACAGCTTTGGATGAACCATTTGTCTGCGTCCCTCTAACAAAGGAATATTTGTGGGTCGAGTAGCCATATGATTATACTTACAGATATTTGAATAAATAGGTCCACAGGCTGTCAGGCCACTCAAGAATCTTGGGGGGAGGGGGGAGGGGGGGCCAACATAAGAAAGAGGGTTGACCAGAGAAAAGCCTGACTTTCAAATTATTTTTTTGTGATTGAGGGCCAGCTGTCTGTTTCCCGTCACTTTTTTCCTCTTCTCCTTCTATGAGTTAGAACAGACTGTATTTTTCTAACACACCACTTCTGCTGTGATCGTGCATTTGGATTTTATCTTGCAGTCACACTCACAAAAGGAATGGGTTCCAGGGTGAAGCACAACATCCCCCTTTTGGCATGAGCTGCTTCTGATATGCTTCCAAAAGTACTGATTGTTCACAAAGGCCTTCTAGAAGCTCCTCCACATCCCCAGAATGACTTCATTCCCTCACATAGAAATTTTTGAAGTTCTTTTTGTAATAGAGATTTTCTAACATGAAAATGAATCCTCCAATGGATCCCCCGTATCAGTCGCTACGCTTCAATGATAATCATTATTTCGCCAATATCCCCTGTCATGTATTAGCACCTCCCCTAATTTTGTTTGTTTGTTTCTTTGCCTGCTGGATTAGTCTAAAGCAAATCCCAGGTGCCATGTCATTTCAAGCGTAAATGCTTCGGTATGAATTTCTGAATGATAAGGTCATGTTTTGTTTATACGGTTTCCCTAACACCGGGACAGTAATGTACCGAATAGAAGAAGTACCAGCGATCACTTAATTCCATCCTATACACAGTCCATATTCAGAGTTCTCTGATAATCCAAAAGATGTCTTTTTCAGTTGGTTTATGCACTTCAGGACTGAACAAGATGTGCACATTGCATTTTTTGGTTGTCGTCTTAATATGGCAGCCTAAAGCTGTTTCTTTGAAGTATTTACTTTTTTCCCCTATCTCAAGGCTAAAAGGCTGAAATACTCAGAAAAGGGTGAATAAAAGCTGCCTGGTAAAGCCTGCTGCAACAGCACCATTTTTTTTTCATAAAGATTTTCACTCAATGCATGCTAGTGGCAATCCATAGTATGCAAATGCAGAAGGGAGTCAATATGTCTTAAACACATAGGCCTCCACATTATTCCTTCCAGGAATACAAATCAAGGGAGATACCCTCAGGTGAATACTCAAGAAGGGATCACCAGGATCCTTCTTTCTACTCTGGACTCATTTTCATTTTTCCCTAGTAATTACTGTAATAATAATGCCGTGCTATATATTTGTATTGTCTTTAGAGTTTATATAGTGCTTCCCTACCTATTCAAGCTACTGTAAAAAAAAAAAAAAGTCCACCCTTCACGAAAAATATTTTGTCTCATTTGATTTTCCTGTGAGAGAAGTCGGGTATAATCTTCCCCTTTATTCAGATGTAGAAACAGGCTCAGGAATATTAACCAGCTAGGTCCCCACAGTCAGGTTAGTGGAGTTGAACATTTGATCCCAGTTCAAGCGATAGCAAGTTCAATGATATTTGACCAAATATAGCATGGATTAACTTAATATAGAAAAGCCCTAGACCAGCCTCCTGAAAAATGCCCTCTAGAAAAATGTCTGGTGAAATGTTATTTATTCTTTTTAGGGCTTCCTTCAACTTTGGTATCATCCTGAGTACCCTTTGCCTAGAAAGCCACGTTCCCACATGCCCATTCTAGGTTCAGTGTACCAGATGCCTTTCCCAACCCCCCCATACCTATGGCGTAGACACAGCAATGGCTTAGGTCTTTAACAATCTATCCCAATAGTGCAAAGGGTAATTTGTCAAATTAGGTCAAAGCACTTATGGTTGAGATATTTAATGCTCACTCATTTCCAGCTTTCCCCTCTTTCTATGAACATGGAAGAATTATACTTTCCCACTCCACTTATAGTTGGGCAGGGCAACGTGATTACTCTGGTCGATGGTCCTAGAGACAAATATTCTGTGCCTTTTCCAGATCACCCTGATGAAAGTTTAATACGCAACCATCCAGCATATTCTTCCTCTGACTCAGCAATCATGGAGGTACCAAATGGCAGCAGCAAAAATCAAAGCACCTTGGAATCACAAAAAAAAAGTGGAGGGTTGCTACTCAGAAGAGTCACCTGGACCTAGAGTACACTACATGTGAGCAAGAAACAAACTTTTGGTTAAGCCACTAAAATGTAGGACTTGTTATTATAGCCTAATTTAACTTATTCTTATGAGTGCTGGGTTCCTTCCTCACAGTGCTTTACTTGTTATCTACTGAAAAATTGTCATAAAAACCATAAAATTCAACAATGACAAGATGTAGGGTAGCTCCTGAAATTGAGTAACACATTACTGGCGAGCCATGAGTAATAGCCCTGTCAGCAATTTTACTGAGTAACATCTTCAGACATAATTCTCTTATTTATTCACTCAAGAACTATTAATTGAGTGTTTGTCATTCACCAGGCACAGCTAGGGGCTGAAGATACATTTGAGGACAAAGCAGTTATAATCTGTGACCTCATGAGTTCTAATATCTCACAAGAGAAAAAGATATTTAAAAATGTAACTGAAAATATGTTGTTGAAAGACATAGACTCCTTTAAGATGATCCAATGGAATAACTTCATGAATCTAGCCCGAAGATTCTGGAAATCTTCCATCCAAGAAAGTACTGTTTAAGTTGGGACTTAAAGTTGAGTAGGTGACCAGAAGCCCTGACCCAGAAAAGATAGAGGATCCATCAGAAAGAGAGAACACCATGTGAGAAAGCACAGAGAAAAGTAAAGTTCAGTTCACTCAGAGGAAGGAAAAGACCCTAGGATGTCTGGAGTGTAGTAGGTAGGATGAAGACAAAAAGGCATAATGGCAGTGAGGAATTAGTTTTGAAAGGGAGACATAAGCCACATCATGCACAGAACTACAAAACAGCCAAAGATCTAGGGTTTTGTTACAGGACTGATGGGAAACCATTCGAGTCTTTTAAGCAAAGTGAATGATATGATCACATTTTTGTCATTTAAAAGATTAAGCTGGCCATAGTAGATTATCAACCAGAGAGGCTAAAAGTAGAAGTGTCTTTCCACTTGGAAAGACACAGTAGGTGAGAGAAAATGGTAGATTAGACTGGGAATGGAGAGAAGCAAAGTTACTTGGGAAATGTTTAGGAGCCACACATACAATGATGGACCTTCCCAGTTTGCCCGGGGCAGGGGACTTTCAGTGTTAAAGCTAGGACAGTTCTGGGCAAACCAGGATGACCTGGTTACCCTAAATAGACATGTATCAGCTTAGTGACTGACCAGAAATGGGAATTGAGGAAGAGGATTCAGTCACCCTGGACAATTGAATGGATGGTGGTTCCATTTATTGAGATAGGAGACACTGAATAAAGAGCAGATATAAGAAGAAAAAGAAGATAGGAAGTTGAATTTAAGATGTCAAGTGGAGATGTCAGATAAGCGGTTGAACCAACAAGTATATCTGGGATTTTGTTATTAATTATGGTAAACATTCAAGTACCATCTACGTGCAGGGACCTGTTAAAGTTACTCAGCCTACGCTGACTTACTTCCTCTTCGCAGCTACCAGTGACGTACCTCCATTCGTGCTAACAAAGGCAAAGCAGTTACCTAGGTAGCACTATTGGAACATGATGGAGCTGGCATTGAAACTCAAATGAAGTTGGATTTGAAAGTGGCCTTTCCTGTTTCCCAGTTTGGACAAGACCCAGGGAGTTTGATCAACTTAGCTTTAAAAAAAATTATATATATATAGATGCCATACTGGGAAGGGGATTAGGGGTCGGGAGGGAATCCAGTAGATGCCAGACACAGAACAGGCTAATCTCGTAATCAGGGTTATTCGTGATTCCAAATATGATGACCGTTAGAAAGGAGTCATGCGGGGGTCTATGGGAGAGAAAAGATGGGAGGACGGACTTGGTCTGAGCAAAGTCAGGAAAGGCATCTGGGGGAAGGGACAGTTAATCCAAGACCTGCGGCAGGAGTAGGAGTTACCAGGTGCAATGGGAGAAAAAAAACTCCAGGTGGAAAGAACACGCATCGAGGCATATTTGCAATTTTCAGAGATTCCAGAAGAATGAAGTGGGACCCACAAGAAGGAAGGTGGAAAGAGGTGAAGATAAAGATATAAATTGTATCAGGCCTTGCAAATGGAGCTAAATATCTGTTCCTTCTAAAGGTAATGAAAGTCAAGCAAAAGATCTAAATGCAGACAGACTAACTGATTGGTGCAAGGCTCCAGCGATCTCTCTGGACTTTATAGGGGCTGACTGGACGTTCTACATCAGTTGTCCCCAAATCCATCCGGGAGCTTTTGAAAAAAAAAAAAAACACCTGGGATCCACCCAAGACTTACTGACACAGGTCAGACCCCCGGGGCTACACCTCCTGCCTCACTCCCTCCCACTCTGCCCCTTTCTAAATCATATTGGCCTTTGAGTTTTTCTCAAACACACCAAGCAGAGGCTTCATCATGCACTTTGTTTTCACTGTCTTTCACCTTAAATATTTTCTTTCATGTCTTGGCACACTTGTTCCCTTAGCTCGTTGAGTGCCTGCTCTGCTGTCACCTCTTCAAAGAGATCTCTCCCAACCATCTTGCTAATCTTGTTTATTTTATTTATGTGTATATTTTTGTCTCCTTCCACTAGATTATAAGCTGGAAGAGACTATGTCTCTATCTTGTCCATGACTGTGTTTCCAGCGCTTTAGCGATGTATTTTTGTAAAATGGAAGAAATATCCACATATACCTGGGCCTGGAGCCCCAAGGATCTGGTCTTCAAAGACACAGAGATTCAGATGCAGGGGGCGGGGAGGAAATCTAAGTACCTAAAATTTAGGTATAAATTAGAGCGTTATCTCAAGCAAGTCTTTGGGACTGAAGACAAAAGGTAGGATAGGACCAGCAGCAAGAGAAACTTAGTGCTGTGTCCCTACAGAACTTACCTGGGGCTTTTCAAAACTCCTCGAATAAAGATAACTTTGATGCTCCAAGATGACACTGAACAGAGCCTTCAGATGAAAGACAAGAGGCCTCACCGGAACTAGGAACACTGGTAAGGGGGGGACCCTTTTAGACCATTGCTAGACAGAGTATCTTTGATTTTTCTTCAAATGCAGGGCTTTGTGACTCACTCTTGTAACATTTCCTTTATTTGGGAAATAAGACATAAACATTTTGCTGGGAGATCCCAGTAGAATAGAGTGTAAAAATAACAGGAAGCACTCAGCTCTGTTAATTGTGCATCTTAATGTGGCATAAGGACATTTGTCACTCCGATGCACTTCCCTCTGCTGTCTACCCCAGATGTTTCAGGAAGTCCAGTTAATCTTATGGGAAATTAAGCAGCAGTAAGATTCTGTAGCCATCCTAGTCTAGACTCTGATATTGATCATGGAACAGACAAATGGGAGGAATGAGGTAGAGTGGCCTTCTTCTGTCTGAGACATAAGTGCAAATACTCAGTGGAGAGTGACCTTTAACGAATGCAAATCTACTTTATAAAGCATCACATCTGTGACTCTTTTCAAAGTGTGTGCTAATGGTCAGCTAGATGTCCCTCTCTCAGCTTCCTCTGATTCACTTAAGAAAACTCCTGAGAGCCCACTAAAGGATTTTATATGTTTCTCATTGATGTTTGCTTTTCAAATGTTTGTCAAGTTCAGGCATTTGTATTGGCCCTATTAAAATTTAAAGGACTCAAACAGTGAAAATAACCCTCAATAAGTGGATAGAAATAGAGACTCCTAAAGACCATAGATGCCAAGCCCAAGTGTTACATCCCCAGGAAATTTGGGTCCCCCCAAAACTAAGAGATATTAATACAGCAGATTGGTTACACATCTGAGTTTTGAATCCTAGCCTTGCCATGTACTTATACATTGTTGCCTCTTTTACTTAAACTCTACTTTGGAAATAGTGGCTTGTCTACCTCATAGGTGTTATGTGAACATATGGCATATACAAGCATTCAACAAGTAATAGTTATTTTATTAGAAGTATTTATCAAATATCTGTTTCTAAATAAAGCTAATGTATCCTATACCAAGACCACAGAAAAATAGATACTAAAATGTGTTAATCATTATTTACTTATCATTTTGTTACCAGTGCTAACCATTAATACACATCCCTGTTACTCAAATAAGGTGTTAAGGCTTATAATAAATCACAGATACAAAGTATTAGAGTCTAGAACCTAAGGACATTAAAAGCCCTTCATCTAGCCCCCCACAGAATGGTAGCATTTTTCTCTAGCAAGCCTGGTCAATGGCCATCCCGTAATTACATGCAAACCACAATGAAAGCCCACCAGACACCCGGACAAGTTACTGCATAGTGAGGAATCATATGTAGACTTCTATTTCCTCAGAACAGATGACAAGTATCTCCTTATTACTTTTGTACACAAACTATTGGATCACCATCAGGAGTCACTCAAAACAGAGATTCACTGCAAATGTTTAAGAGCAAATTTATAATTCTCCTTAGTCTTCTTGACTCTTGGAAAAGCTCCCTTGTTTCCTAAAGCCCGTCTTCGTGATTTCTGCACCACCCCACCCAATTCCACACCACCCACCATACTGGATGCTCACATTGGCACATGCTCCAACTCATCAATGTCTTTTGGGCAGACATTGCTGGGCAGATAGTATCGTCAGAAATGCTCTGGCCAATGCAGAAGATGGGGATGTATTCAATGTATTTCCATTCATGTAATTCATGTCATCATCCTAACGGTTGAACTTCGATTTTCTAATTCACCTCATTGGTTTCTTCCAGCATTTTAATTTGTTAAAGTCATTTTGAATTATATAATATTTATATTCCGTGTGCATCCCTTCTATGGCATCTCCTAAGTAACAGGCAAAATTATTAAATAGGCCTTAGTCCTCAGTCTCCATTCCAGACACTTCTCCTCTGTGACACTGAGCCATTGTTAATATTCTTTAAGTATGGCCACTCAACTCGTTCCACAATTCATCTGCCAATAATGTCGTCCTAGGTGGCGCTTGTCAAAACTTTATCCCCGGGGATACCAGAAGAAAATTTATCATAATTTTCTCCAAAGCATTATTTAAATGAAAAGGTATATGGGTTGCATTTTTGGTTGAATATCATGTAACTGGTCATATGTTCTCAGAATTTAATATTCACAAATCTTAGAGTATTGAGAAAATATTTTTATAGATTGCAACACAATTTTTCAAGCAAATCCCAGCCCAGGTGTTAAGGTAGACTAGATAAAAAGTTCTTAACTCATAGGAATCCATGTGTGGACTTCAAAAATTGTAATTTCCTTGGAATCGTAGGCAATGTATTATGGTTATATGAATATGTGCATTTTTCTTGGAATAAAGTCTCCAGCTCAAAAAAGTCCTATATTCAAAGACTACCATTGAATGAGATCAAGTCTACTTAAAGATGTCCCAAATTTAAGCCTGTCCTATTCCCATTACCATATTTTCTATTTGTGCCCTGCAATTTCATGTTCATTCTTCAGTTTTTTCTGATGCCCCAAGATAGCCAAATGCACTGTGTTTGCACCTACATGGATTAATGACTGTGTTTTGAAACAGTGGCACATATTCACACAGATACCTCCAAAAATTGCATTTAACATAAATAAAAAACTCTCAAGGCGATCTCAACCCCTTCCTGTGAATCATTCTTTTGATATTTAGTGTTTATGAGAAAAAGGTATTTTTTTTATTGAATATGAATCATGAGGACAGGAATGAAGAAATGTGGAGAATTTGTATTTAAAAAGTAGGGAAAGGGGCGCCTGGGTGGCGCAGTCGGTTAAGCGTCCAACTTCAGCCAGGTCACGATCTCGCGGTCCGTGAGTTCGAGCCCCGCGTCGGGCTCTGGGCTGATAGCTCAGAGCCTGGAGCCTGTTTCCGATTCTGTGTCTCCCTCTCTCTCTGCCCCTCCCCCGTTCATGCTCTGTCTCTCTCTGTCCCAAAAATAAATAAACGTTGAAAAAAAATTTTTTTTAAAGTAGGGAAAATGGTGGGTGAACTCATTCTGGTTCAAGGGTGCAATTAGCAAGACTAGTTCCTAAGTAAGTCCTTTGGACTGTTATACAAAGCATTTGGGTTTTCAGGAAAAAAACTGTTTTCTAGGAGACGAGTAGAGTAGCTATGGAAGGTGAATTATGAGAACAGTGACACAATCTGAGTCAATGTCGGGGCTCTGGAGGGTCCTCTTAGATAGAAGTGCTCTTGTTCACCTGCAGGACTTCTCAGGGTTATTTACACAAATTCATTGGAAACACTGACTTTAAACTCTATGAGAGACAGAATAATGTCCACTGCCCCCAAAGATGCCTAATTCCCCAAACCTTGAGACAGAGAGATTATCCTGAATTATCTGGGTAGACCCAATCTAGTCACATGGAACCCTAAAAACAGAATCTTTCCCAGCTGTGGTCAAAGAGAGATGTGATTACAGGGGATGGGTCAGGGAGGTACAACATTGCTGGCTTTGAACCTGGAGGAAGGGGAAAATAAATCAAAGGATATGGATGGCTGGAAAGGCAGGGACACCTATTCACTAGAGCCTCAAGGAAAGAAACAACATTGCTTACTAATACCTTGATTTTTGCCCAGAAAGACTTTGGGTCGAACTCATGACCTCCATAACGATACAATAATAAATTTGTGTTGTTTTAAGCCACTAACTTGTGATAATTTGTTATAGCAGCAACAGGAAACTAATATGTGCTCTACTCTGATGTAAGATAGAAGCTTATCATTCCTAGACTTTAATCTCAAGGGAACAGTCTGAAAAGAAGAAACTGCCTATCCTTGGAATAGAGATTAACAGAAAATGCTGTGTTATCAGTGGCAGAGTCTCTAGGAACCTTCCTGTTTGTGACATCACAAACACCAACTTCATCTCAGATTTTCTAGGTATGGGATCAGATCCTAACTTCATCATATATCACCCTGATGGATCTTTTTTTAATGACTAGTTATTTCTGTTTCCTCATCTGCAAAAAGGGAATGATGTTCATTTCCTTACCAGTATCATTATATCCTTATCTGGGAAAAGAGACAATGTATTCTCTCTTCACATTGGTCATCTAACAATTCCCCAAATTCCCTTCATCTAGCTCGTGCCAGTATGTCCCACAAGCTGTTCCCTCTGCGTGGCATGCCCTGTTTGTCCTCTCTTTCTACAAAAATGCTCAACTGCCACCTTACCGAGGAAGACTTTTCTGACTACTTAGTCAGGTTTAAGTGCCCTTTTTGGTACTCCTCTGTCATTACAATCCAAGGTTACAAGTGCTATAAAATAGTTGATATTGTTTATGCATTCTGATGTATTTAGAGAAAAAGGCCAAACTAGCTATAAAAAAATAAAAACTCAGTGGCTTAGCACATAGACTTATTTCTTTCTGAGATCTGGCTCTCCTGGGTAGGTTTCCTCTGAATAATGATTTGGTGATCCCAGCTCCTTGCAACTCATAATGCCACCATTTTTGAAAGTGTGGTCCCCAGAGGAATGGGGGAGAAAAGCAGTCATGCTTTTTGAACAATAGAATTGAATTGAATTGAATTGAATTGAATTGAATTGCAAGAGAAGATGGGAATATAACCTTCCTGTGTTGTTGTTTTTTTTTTTTTTTAAATGAAAGCAGGAAAAGTGAGCATCTAGCTGGTTTCTGCCAAAACTGACTTGGAATACAAAGGGGTTAGTATTCATTTCCTTTAGTTTCCGTCTTCAAGTAAGTTTTTATTTGCAGATCATGATAATTTCTGGCTAGTTTCCAAATGCAAACTCCACAGAGCACAGTCAATTTGATGAAAAATTGTGTCCTGCTAATTCTTTGTCTCTGTCCCCTCTCTCTTTAGGAAATAGCCAAACGTTGCCTACAGATTATTTATAAATTCTACATATGATACTTATTTTCCACCTGATCCAGTGCTTAAATGCCTTTTAAACTTATGCCACAATTAGCTTGGGATTTGTAACTACAAAAGAAAAATTTCCCATCCAACATAGGATCCAGGATATGAAATTGGAAGGAAATTGCCTCTTGGTGTGTGAGCATATATTAGCACTGCATCATGCTTTCGGCAAATACCTGAGGGGAGTAGAGACTTTCTCGTGTTGCAACAAGGAAAATTATGACTTTCTGATTTGGGAAAAGGTAATTGAGGATTCCATGCTAAGTACAGTGTGAAATGCTGCTACTGAACTTCCTCACTTCTTAGTTTTACTGAGATGTGGGAACACAGAGATTTCTCTTTATTTCATTCGCCCATGAGAAGTTAGGTAGGAAGGATGCAAAGGACAGCTGGCAAAATGATTGACTCAGCAGCCTGAGCAAAAGCCTCCTATTAATGATGTTAACAGATGAGAATCACAGGTCAACAACACTCCTTAGGTACATTTTGTGTCCAGGGACTGCTCTATGGCTGTAGAGATGCAAAACCGTAGAGACTCCTGAAATGTGGGGGTGTTAAGCATGAATACCCACAGATTCAGGAAGTTATTTAGTACAAGTAATTTATTCTCCTTTCAAGTGCTATCTCCTTTCTATGTGCTATCTGTGTGTGTGTTTATGTGTGTGTGCATGTGCTCGTGTATCTATCTTCCTCTGTCTCTGTCTCTCTCTCCATTTTCTGTAGTAACCACATATACTTTGGATGGTGGCTACTCCATCAGCCTGAAACTCTTGAGTGAGAACATGCACAACAGAGCCTCTAGCCCATCCACTATAGAAGTGTAGGTAAGCTAGAGAAAAAGAAACTTGTGGTTTTGAAGCCCTGAGATTTCAAGATGGTTTGTTACTACAGCCAACCCTAGCCTATGCTGACTACACAGCGTCCCTGGAGAAGAGCAGTTTTAGGTTGCCATGGGAGGTTTGGTAAGCAACGCATGCAGAAGTCATCGTTGATTAATTAGCAAATATTCAAGGCTCATTCAATTTGGCTCCTATAAAAGGGATAATGGCCCACACAGAGCTGGACCCAGGAGCTAAAATGGGATCGCTAAGAATCATACTCTTTGTTTTCTCCTTTACAGATCATCTTTTACCTATACTGACTTCATTCTCAGGCAGGTCCGCTTGGGTGGAGGCAAGATGGCTTCCGGTCTATAGTTTACGAGATTAGCAACCTCCGTGAAAACAGAAAGTCTCTTTCCTGGCAGTTTGAGGAAAAGTTGCCTGTATTCCTCTCACTAACCTGTTGGGCTCACATGCTTACTAAAGCAGGGACAGGCAGGGGGTGCAGCTCTCCCATCAACCACGTCGGGGTCATGTCCCACTCTGACAATCAGGATTACTTTCATCCCCCTCCCCCCGCCCCGCCACTGCATGGACAGAGAGTGGGTGGGAAACATGACTCCCCACGGAAAACTGGAATGTTGTAACCAGGAAGATGAGTGAACACTTGGGAGAAAATGCAAAAAGGGTCACCAAATTCAACACACTTCGGAGCACTGAACTCCACTTTCTCTAAGGCCGCGTCCAGTCCCTAATAGTTTCTGGTTCTGCTTTCCAATTCTCCAAAACGTGTTCTAATCGTGCATTTATCTGTACAGGCATGGGATTCAGTTACTCCTCTTCGTGGCCGAGTATTCTTAACAGTAGTTACAGCTGAATCTTTAGGTATAACAAAGTGGAAAAAAACTATGTTCTCTTTTTTCCATTATCATTCTCTTCAATGTGGGCTTCTCTCCACACCTAATGGCATTACATCCTAACTGCAACCACAGTAACTGGGAGGAAGCAAACCTTCTTGTGAGCACGAGCTTCATGAACTCAAAGCTGTAAAGTGACCACAAACCACGTAGGGGCAATAAATTCCGTCCCTTCTTTCTATTCAGGGGTATTGTGAGGATAGATGTACGTAAACTCTTTAAATCCTTCAGAGGAAAGGTGCTATATAAATCCAAGTGATTATTCATCCCATTAGCCAACACAAATTGAACCTCCATTCCTTGGAGGCTGTTTCATTGCTAATTTCACTGACAGCAGTTGATAAAGTTGACATTTGGTTTTAATGGCACCAGCTAATAAGCTGTCAGAAGGTTTCACAATCTTATCAAGCAATATATTACATTACAAATATTAAAAATTACCCCTGGAATTCACATAATCTACTTTGGACACTCCACTGAATTAATCTGATGGGAGATGCCACATTTTATTCTCTTCTTTCTCACCTCGGGGAGACTCACGTCTCGTTGGATATGAGGATAAATGTTTGTAGAGTCTTGTACATTTCTGCGTGTGTTTGTTCTCTGTGTGTGTACTTCTGGTGATGGATATTCAGTCTGCATCAGAGAAACTGGCATTGTGGCTCCATGCTCTGAACTTTTAAGAATACACACAAACCTGCAGCGCCTGGTTCTTCTCAGCTACCTTTCTAGCTTTCAATTTTTGAGATCACTCCAATCGTTACCATGGCAAGAGGCTAGCATTTAAAGGAAACTGAAGATGAAATCATAGTAATTGCTTCTATTTGCCAAGAGTGTCCTCGGGATTAGTGCTTCTCATAATTATTAATTTTACCCTTCATACAACTCTTTGAGATAATTCTAGACAATTCTAATTGAAACTCTTATACTTGCAGGGGCCAGAAAACCCAACTCATACTCATTCAAACAAGAGACTGTGTTAACTTGCACGAAAGTCCCAGGCAGAATACAGGGTCTTCAAACATGGCCCAACCCAGGGCTCAGATGACAAACCTCAAATCTTTTTCTCAACCTGCATCTTTTAGATAGATTCGGATTTCCTATGGTAGCTCTCATTAGCTCAAACTCACAAATATAGCACCCAATCCAGCAGAGAAGATAACTTATTCTTCCATTAGCTCAGAAAAGACACACCAGCATTAAAGTTCTTTGGTTCTAATTGGCTTGACTTCAATCACTTGGCCAACTTTAAGCAAATCATCAAAGCCTGGGGGATGGAAGGCACTGGTTTGTACTGCTACACCTAGCCATCACCCAGGCCATCTATTGTACTCTGGAGGAGAGGGTTAGGGCCACCGCATCCAAAGCACCAGGACTGAGAATAGAGTGGGCTGGAGCCATCAAAACAAAATTGTGATTTGTGGTTGTAAGAGTGGGATGGGGTGGGGGGGGGGGGCCGGGGGGGCAGAATCGATTCAGGGAGGCAATATCAATAAATATCCATCACAAATTGGCATTATCTTTGTTTTATCCGTGAGGAAACAGAGGCTCAGAGAAGTTACATGACTTCTGTGATATCATACATCTAATGAATGGCGGGACCAGAATTCAAGACAAAGCCCCTGTATCTCAAAGCCCCTGTTCACTGTCTTCTGTGACACAGAAAAATGGTAGCCTGCACACGAAGCAGCATGTCTAATTGGGCCTTAGAAAGGCAGGTCCCAGGGCCACCTGGGTGGCTCGGTCGGTTGGGCGTCCGACTTTGGCTCAGATCATGATCTCACGGTCTGTGAGTTCGAGCCATGCGTCGGGCTCTGTGCTGTCAGTTCAGAGCCTGGAACCTGCTTTGGATTCTGTGTCTCCCTCTCTCTCTGCCCCTCCTCCACTCACGCTCTGTCTCTCTCCATCAAAAAATGAATAAATGTCAAAAAACATTTTTTTAAAAAGAAAGGCACGTCCCAGAGGTCCACTTTCTTCGGGACAGAGAGAGCTAGAAAGCAATGCCTCCTGTAATGCAATTAACCCACCCTGTATGCCATTTATAAAGTTAACTCAAAGGGAGAATCAAAGAATTTGTGTTGGTGGAAAAGACAGCGAGTTGGAAGAAAACTGGCATCCCATGCTTTATCCAAATTCCTGCTGCCCTTCCCAGCTTTAGTGAGAAGTGAGGAGAGTCATGTAACCGCTCTCAAATGTGAAATAAAGGATAATGGCACCTAACTCCCACACACTGCAGATTGTTAAAAGAAACTGATACATTCTAGAATGCCTTGTAAACTATCACATACTTATAAGTATAAGCTGCGGTTATGAAAATGAAAACTGGAGTTATATTCTGCCCCACGCCCACCCCGTACAGGTCACAATGCGGTGTTGAGCAGAGAAGAGTGTCTCCACGTTTGTGAATTTGATTTCAATGGTTCTTTTTACAATGAAAATATCTTCTCTGTCCTGAAGTGTCAGGGTCTTACATTATGCACATAATAAACTTGACTTCTTGTCATCTTCTGCTGGCTTATCATCTGCTTGCCTTCAAAATGCTGGAATCCCTCAGGGTTCTGTCCACTCCTCTGCCTCTTCTCTTTGTGCCCTCTCCTCAGGTGGTCTCCTCCAGCCCTCTGCCTCTCATACGGTCTCTATGCCAAGAGTCCCCCAAGTGCATCCCCAGCCCTGACCTTCCAGATGTCTGCATCCAACTCCCAATATGTCACCGCCCCTTAGGCTTCTAACTGGCGTTTCAAAATTGAATAGAAAATTCAAAATTCCAGATTTCCATCCTCATTCATGTCTCCCAGTCCATCCCTCCCTCATCCTTCTCATTGTAATGAGCTCATCTTTCACTGTTTCCTTCATCTCTCCCATCTGACCAATCAGCAGTCCGCTTGACCTCATGGACCTGCAGGTCACAGCTTGAGTCTACCCTCTTCTCTCCACCCCCACCCCTATCACTCAAGACCAATCCTCCATTGTCTCCTGCTTGATCCCTTCACTCCGCCTGTAAGGGATCTCTCTCATCCCAAGAGATCCCTTCTTCTGGGTTCTCCTGCCCAGAGAGCAGCTAGCTTAATGCTTTTCAACTATGCCTCAGGTCACCCCACTCCTCTGCTCTGTGCCTCACTGTGGCTTCCCTCCTTGGGTGGGTGGCTCACCCCTGTGCGATCTAGCCCCTGCACGCTTTTACAATTTCATACCTCGTAACTCTTCTCTTGCCTCGAATTCTTGCCTTAGAAGACTCTCCACTAGCTGTTCCCTCTGTGGGAAACCCAATCACCCTTGGTTTTCTTCAGAACAGATTCCTTGAGATCGTGAAGTTTTCAGCTTCAATATGAGCCCCTCACCAGAGTTTTTCCAAAGCACCCAAACCGACGTAGACACCCGTCGTCACTCTTCATCACATCATCCCTTTCAATACTCTGCAGAACACTTATCGCTACCCTTGACTTTGCTTGTTGGTTTAGTTGTTTGTGAGTTCTCTGTAATCAGGGATTTTAGATTATGCACAGCTGCACGGCCCAGGCCTAGACCAAGGGCAACCATTACCGAGTGGGTGAATAAACGGACCAAATATGGTGGATTAATGATGCATTATGGCTTCTATTTTAAAGCTTCACCCACCTGTAAAGCAACCTTGCCATACATATGAGGTTTCTGGCTCTGTCAGGGCAGGAGCAAGCCCTGAAGTTCTGGGGCCTTGAAACCTAAGAAAGTGAATTCAATACATAGGGCGTGATGTCCGCCTCATCACAGAGAGGTAGGTCACTCAAGATTTGCCGTGGTTGTGACCTGTATTTGTCCTCAGGGTAAGTGGGCAGCATGGTGTGGAGAAGCGTGTGGGTCCAAAGTCAGCCAGGCCTGGGCTGGAATTACTGTTCCACCAATGACTGGTCATGTGGCCTTGGATTAACTGACTCAATGTCGCTGACTTGCCGTTGTCTCAGCTGTAAAACCCCAATAATAATAATTCATTTCACTGAGTTTTTGTGAGCGTCAATAAAACTAAACAAGACCCTGACACATGGTGGGTAACCGATAAATGTTACTTCTCCTTCTCTGATAACTTCATTTGTCATTGACTGCAATGATTCACAGTTCTTGCTGGGAATATTATATAGACAAGCCACTGTAGGTGTCTGGGGGAAAGGGATCACATAGAGGAAGAGCCCTTGGTCCCTGTGTGGGGCTATCTTTCACTTGCTTTTCTTCCAGAGTCACTCTCCCCGCCATCCCCACGTGCTCCCTGAGTATCCTATGAAATAGACCTACGTGGACTGTTTTAATGGCTTTTCCTGCCTCCTGGATTCTGGGTGGGTTTGGCCAATGGGGAGCACCAGCAGGAGACTAGAGAGAAGGAGGAGAATGTGGTCAGGGAATGTGTTCTCCTGGGTCTATCTCCTCAGGATGGATAAGGGCTAAGTGCTTCCTTCCATTGAGCGCCATAGCCATTTCCTGACTGGTTTCCAGTAACTGCTCCTTCTCTTTCCCCCTTCAGCCCAGGAGTGCTAAAACTCCCAAGGTGATGATTATTCTTGGGGTTTCTCCACAGCCTGCTAACACGTTTGTAAATATGTATTTAAACTTTCCTCAAAGTACCCAATTTGAGTGTACCATCTGTTCCCTGCCCTGATTCTGCCTGAAACAGTCCCTGTCCCTGAGGAGCTCACATACTAAGAACTCATCACACCAGAAGTCATTAGTATTAAATGGACCAAAGCAAGAGTTCTTCACTGCCATTTTACCTACCTTATGGTGCATCAAAAATTCAGCAGAGTGGGGCGCCCGGGTGGCGCAGTCGGTTAAGCGTCCGACTTCAGCCAGGTCACGATCTCACGGTCCGTGAGTTCTAGCCCCGCGTCGGGCTCTGGGCTGATGGCTCAGAGCCTGGAGCCTCTTTCCGATTCTGTGTCTCCCTCTCTCTCTGCCCCTCCCCCGTTCATGCTCTGTCTCTCTCTGTCCCAAAAATAAATAGAAACGTTGGAAAAAAAATTTTTTAAAAAAATTCAGCAGAGTATATTGACTTTATTCATTACCCACTTTTCCCTAAGAAGCCACCAAAAATATCTGGGTGCTTATGAAACAACAGACAGAATTGATAAATGCTATATGTTAAAATTTATTTCTGTGTGATCACTTATCCTCAACTGATCAATTCTCCTGTGGAACTTTCAAAAACACCCATGCCTGGGTCTATCCTAGACCAATAGGACCAGAGTCCAGGAGGTGGAGCTCAGGCATCTGTATGCTGACAAAACCAACCTAAGCATTTCTAATGCAGAGCCAGGCTGAGGCTAATGGCATTAAATATTTCTGGAAAGTCCAAAGCAGAGGCTCCCAGTACTGGAAAAAAAAAATGCCACTGGTCATTTGCATCCTCGCCCTGAAATCGCTCCCAGACTCTCTACCCACCTACACATACCTCTCACCTTGGCCACCGCTTTCATTGACTCATTCTCACCTCAAACATTCTTCTAATAACTCTGGTTAACTTGGCCACCAAAGCATGAAGGGCTCATCTTATAATTTATCTGGCATTTCCCTTGAATATACTTAATAGTGGCCCCTTGGTTTCAGTCTTCACCTCTAAGGATAAGAAGCATGCTCCCAAGGCATGTGCACGAACTCCCAGGCGACAGCCTGCCAGGCCAGCAGTGCCCTGCAGCCCCACCTTCCAGGGATGACCAGACAGATGGGGCACATGCTATACCACCAGACAAAGAAATTACTTTCAGGAATTGGTTTCATTAAGGATACATTTTTCACATCACTTAGCATATAGAGAATGTTTCAAAAGGCCTCATAATCACTATCATCAAAGTATATTTATATAAAAAAAAGTATATTATTACCCATCCTTTTTTTTTTTTTTAATTTTTTTAACGTTTATTTATTTTTGAGACAGAGAGAGATAGAGCATGAACAGGGGAGGGTCAGAGAGAGAGAGAGACACAGAATCTGAAACAGGCTCCAGGCTCTGAGCTGTCAGCACAGAGCCTGACACGGGGCTCGAACCCACGAACTGTGAGATCATGACCTGAGCTGAAGTCGGACGCTTAGCCGACTGAGCCACCCAGGCGCCCCTATTATTACCCATCCTTAAACAGATCCAGGGACCTTGGCAATTACCTCATTCAAATCTCTAATGCACAGGACACTCTACTACAACTGTCTCTATCCCCAGGAGCTAAAGTATGTGACAGTCCCTTGTAAAAACTATAGTATCTTCTATACATACATTTGATTACCATTACTGTTTCTATGGTTACAGCTTCAGACCAAAAGAATCCACAAATATGTTTAAGATAAAGCAAAAACAAATAAGAAATTAAATGCATCCAAATCATTGAATAATCCTAGTGCTGGGAATGGGATAATGTCCAATCATTATACCAATGCTAACAAAAACTTTAGAGATTATGAATCTATGTAGGTTTAAATCTGAACATTCAAAGTTATAACCATACATCTGAAGCATATTTTCTGGTAAGAAGGTTAAATGCACATGAAAAGGGATCATTGGGATCGTTAGTAAAGAGGGAATGGTTTTTTGAAAGAACCACAGTGATACTCATTTGATTAACACCAATTTGACATAGCTACTGCTAACTCTTCAAGGGGCAGATCCATTCTGACAAATATCCTCTTATCCAGGCCAGCTGAGACCTTGCTTCTCCTGCTCACTCTGCAGTGACACTGTGGATGGCAGACAAACTCTATCTACAACTAATATAGAGAAGGCTGATTGTTCTCTCTTGCATGACCTTTTTTTAAAAAAAAAAATTGTAATGTTTATTTACTTTTGAGAGAGAGAGAGAGAGAGACACAGAGTGAGTGGGGAAGGGGCCGAGACAGAGGGAGACACAGAATCTGACGCAGGCTCCAGGTTCTGAGCTGTCAGCACAGAGGTTGATGCGGGGCTCAAACCCATGGACCGGGAGATCATGACCTGAGCTAAAGTCAGAGGTTCAACCAACTGAGCCACCCAGGTGCCCCTCTCTTGCATGACCATAATGTCAGTTCATTGCAAATAATACTTGATGTGAAATCTAAAGAAATAATTTGATGTGACTTTAACACATAATTAGAAACTGATATATCAGGGGCTTTCATACATAATTATTCCTACATTTGCTCAGTAAATATTGCTTGAGCAGCTAGAAAGCACTGGCATTATGCTCTGCCACTGTGAGCTACGGGGCTGCAAGGCATGGACACGGCTGCTCCAGTACCCACGGGCTTGTGTTAGAGAAACAGGCACGGTGTTCGAAAGAGCAATATTTGATAAGTGCCATGAGAGGGAAACAGAGAAAGATGGAGACAGGGAATGGGAATGATTTGACTGCATGGGAAATAAGCAGGTTTGGCTTGCTTTACCTCTCCTTCTAGATATGTGATTGCTTCTAGCCTAAATGGGCACCTTAGACTCAACCCTCTGCTTACTCTACCTTTCTATATAGCTCTCTGCTTCCAACCGGGTCTTGCTGGGTGGGCTCTCTAAATGCCTGACACACTCCTGTCATACTGACTCTTCCTACCTCTTCTGATACCATAAGGTGGTGTGGTGGATTGAACCTGATAGTCGCGGCTTTGACCCTTGCTTAGGTCACTATTCATCGGGGCTTGGCTCAAAAGATTAAGTCTCCCTGAATCTTCATGTCCTCACATAACTAGAAACATTTAGGGTGTGGTTAAAACTAGAGACAATAGGGGCACCTGGGTGGCTCAGCTGGTTAAGTGACCTGATTTCAACTCAGGTCATGATCTCAGGACCTTGAGATTGAGCCCCCACATTGGGCCCTGTGATGATGGTGTGGAGCCTGCTTGGGATTCTCTTTCTCTCCCTCTCTCTGCCCCTCCCCTGCTTGTGTTCTCTCTCTCTCTCTCTCTCTCTCTCCCTCTCTCTTTCTCTCTCTCACTCTAAAACAAATAAATAAACTTAAAAAAAAACCTAGAGAAAATATACACAAGGCACATGGTACAGACCCAGGAAATGTAATAGACCCCCCCGCCCCCCATGAGTGGAAGTCTTTATTCTTACTGTTGTTATTATTCTAAAATCCTTCCAATGATACAGCATTTCCGGGTTCATACTTTTGCTCTACTTTGGTACCTTGTTGTTGTTGTTGTTGTTGTTGTTGTTGTGATCCCCAGACAGACTCCTAGTCCCATAAGGGCAGCAGGGCCACGTGGAGTTGGATGCGAACCACCATTCAAACATCCTCGCCACTGGCGTAGTGTGGGAGACAGGCTGCCCCAGGAAGATGGCCTGCTGGGCAGGGGCCAAGAGGGCATGGGGGTTGGGGGGGAGGGGGCAGCACAAGAGCAAACTGCGCATGTGTCAGCTGCAGGTCCTCAGTGTCTAGGCATCCTGGGATGGCTCCCCAGGACTTGTCGGGGTGATGCCCCCCCACCCTCTGTGAGTCTGGGCAACACTACTACGCTAGGGCCCACCCCGCTCCAAAACACATTTGCTTTTTCTCCTGAAGCCAGATCCCAAGGAATCCCTTAGCCTTGTCATGGCAGGCAGGGCCAGAAATTCCACGGATGAGACACGCCTGAGACACCTGCCTCCCATGGAGGCCCCTGTATTCTCCTGGCACAGCTCCATAGGGGTCTGACTCCAATGATCTTCCACACTCCGCATTAGGAGTGCAGTGCAGGGAACCTTGCTCCCCAGAAGGATAGGCCTCCGGACTCAGGTCTAGAAGGCCAGGATACTTGAGGGCAGGAGGTGACAGAGACCCCTGTGTGGCTGCCTGCCGCTCCCACCCTGCAGACAGGCTCACTGGATAGACCCCCATAGTCAAGTCCGTGCAGGGTCAGGTTGAGCCACAGGTAGACCTTTGGGGGACACAGAGTGCTGCCCCAGGGCCTGAGTTTGATGTTCTTGACTCGTCCCTTTGTGGCTCTAAACTAATAAATGTGGGAAATATTTAAAAGTGAAAGACTAAGTAAGATACCTCCCCCTCCAGGAAATAAAGCTTAAATTCCTACCCTCCACTGTGCACTGGACTTAGTGACTCAGATCTTGAGAGCAGAGGCTAGGAAGTGAGAAAGTAATAACGTTAGGGGGAGAAATCTGGGAGCCACTTTAACCACATGATCAAGGTTACCTCTCAGTGATATCTTGTGCCCTGATATGATGTGATGGGTAGGGCATTTCACATCTGTACTGTTCTTTCCCCAACCCTATCATCTCAATCTAACAGTGAGAAAAAGTCCAGTCTAACAGAAAATGAGGTACTTTCTACAAAATACTTGGTCAGTACCCCTTAAAATTGTCATGGTCATGAAAAACACGGAAAGACTGAAAAACTGTCACAACTCAGAGGAGACTAAGAGAGGACAGCAACTGCACACAGTATGGTACCCTGGATTAGATGGATACCGAAAGAACCTGGAGTTTAGTTAAGAGTGGTTTACCAATTTGACAAACTTGCCATGATGATGTAAAAAGTTCACATGCGGGGAACCAGGCAAGGGAGTATATCGACCTCTCCGTAAATACCTTTGCAACTCTTCTGCAAATTCATCGTTATCCCAAAGGAAAATGTTATTTTTTTCTTTTTAAGTGAAAACACTTTGCAAAATCTCTCTCTTTATTGGGACTTCACTATTGTTCCCGTGGACCGGCCGCTCAAGACACAGATGTTTCTGCCGCGTTTCGACTTCACTGAAATACAGTCATAAATAAACCTATTTTTTAAGAGCCTCATATTTGTGTCTCTTTGGGGGAAACAAGTTTTCCCATCAATCAATATATATTTTCTTCGGGATAAATATAGTTAGTGATTTTTAAACTTCTCCTAACAAGTGTGTCATTGAGGAAATAGGGTCAGAGCACCATCCGATTGGCAATGGCTTCCTATTCTTCATGCGGGTGTTATTTCTTCATGAACAGAGCACTTTACAGATAATTCAGTAATTGAGTAGTGAGGTCAGCTAGCATTGCTATGTTTGCTTCAATGAGAAAACTAGGATACAGATGTGAGTCACTTATACTGAAGTCCAGTGACAAAATCAGTCAATTTTTCTCAAAGATTTGTGTCCCAATCCCAACTCCTGCTATACTCCATAATGATATTACCTACTTTTAAGGATTTGGGTGACCCCTTTGAAGACAGACATTTCCAGGGTCCTACAAGAATGAGTTATTGTACGTTTGTGAGTTGCCTCAAGTTTTTCCTTTAGCTTCTAAACTTGTAATAAATAAAAAGCCTAAGATGCACAAAAACTCTTCATTGTATAGGTAAAAAGGAGCAACATGTAGCAAAATGATGGAAGTTGGCATTTTTATCCCTGAGCTCTTGGTGACATTTTCTAGTCATTCCTCCCAAAGGGAGTGAAGTCTCCATTCTTTATGATGTCATTATAGCTTGTGCCCTCCTGTATTTCTAATGCATCTCACATTATAGTTGTTTTGCGTGTACGTGTCTATTGTCTTTGTTAGAACGTGGGCTCCTGGAGGGCAGGACCCATGTCTCATCTATCTTCATGTTCCTAGGACCTCGTTCCTGAAACACAACATAGGCTCCATAAATGAAGCCATACTTATCGTTATCTGAAGCCTGGAATTTTCTTTAAAAAAAATCTCTCTAGTAGCTCTGCACCAAATGAGCCCTCTGGAATGACTGTCAAACAGGGTTGCACGTGCAAGAAGCTTACAGGGCGGTGGACACAAAGAGGAAGGAGTGAGCAGGAAGAGCCCCAGGAGGTAACGCAGACCTGACAAAGTCTCATCCCATTCCATAGGGAGCTCCAGAGCCAAGACTGGCTGTCCGAGTTGTGCCCTTTCACTACACACACCAGCTGCCCCTGAGCAAAATGGTCTGGTCCTAACGCCCCGAAGCAGGTGACCTCACTCAAATGTGGCCAATCCCGTGGGTGTAGCTGCTGCAGGATATCATTTGACTTCACTTCTTTCAACTGAATACGAAGCTCTTGCTGGAGTTAATCTTGAAGCTCGAAGAGCTATCTCAGTGGTGTACCTCAATAGCGAACGCTAATTCTCAAACGCTTGCTAATGCCTTCTTCTGCCCAGTGACCGCTGAGTTAGCTCGCGGATGGACACGCTTCCCAGTTATTGAAAGCTCAACTCAAGATCTGCCAGCAACTTGGAAGGCAGTGTAAGCAACCTGAACTGCTCCACATGTTAAACAGCTGAAATTAGTTCGGATGCCAAAAAGCAGCTATGACAATAAAATGTCATTAGTTTGTAGGCACAGACATAAAACGATTCTGGTTTTCACCGTAAGCTATTATTACTCTGAGATCTGTGTTAGCAATTATGAAAGCATTTATTGTGCGAGTAAATTATAGTTTCTTATATTATGTCATATATTTTGAGGAAGACGGGGCAACAGGATGCTAGAGGGGAAAAAGAACGTATTTAGAGTCAGACAAAACCCGGCTTGAATCCCAAACCTGCCACCGATAAGCTGTGTGTCTTCAGGCAACTTACATAGCTTATTTGAGCCCCGGTTTCTTCGCCTGTAAAAGAGAGATAATAATACTGACCTCACAGCTTGTGCATATAATGGGGAATTTACAGAAAATTTTAAGCAAACATATGCTGATGCCTAATGACCCCTGATTGCTCCTGATTTCCCTGCAGCCATTCTCTACATAATGATGCCCCAAAGAAAGCCATCACTATCAAGCTCTGAGTTTCAAGACAGAGTGTTGTTTGTTTACCTCTACAGGGGGATGATCACCTTGAAAACCAGACTCATTCAATAAACAGGAAAGGATTTCTCAGAAATTGCACTGCTGGGTTTTTTTTTTTCCTATTTTTTATTTATCTTTAACATATAAGGAAATGGAACTTGGAGCACTAACTACAGAGGAAATCACAGAGCAGGGGAGAATAAAGGAACGGAATTGAGGGAGGCCACACTCTCTAAGGAAAAAGAGACTTCTAATCACGGGGAGTGACTTGGAAAGATTTAGCCTGGATGAGAACAGATGCTCCCTGGCTCACTAAGAAGGGAGCTACCACAGCCCACCCGTGCTGAGACTTGGATCCAATGACAGGACTGTGAGCAGGTGTCCAAAGACACCAGGCCCAGGGGTGGTGGTCTCTCTCTTTGGTTACTACCTGCGAGGTCCATGTGATCCCTTGTGGATTTTTTGCCCAGCCCAAAGCTTCACAAGTCGTCTCTTTATTAGATTCTACTTAAATTATCCTAATTTCCATGTGCCATCTGTTTTCTGCTGGGAACACTGATTTTATAAATGTTAATACCATAATGTCAGAAGATCATACTTACCTAGGAAGATTATGGAAACCAGATGCTTTTATTGGACCATGAGATAGCAAAGAGCTTAGAATTATTTTGGAAAATAGAAATGCGTGCCAGAATATCCTAGTTTCTTGAGGACCAAGTTCTGGCAAATATGCCAGAATTCTTTAACTGGAAAAAAAAAAGTCAAATTCATTTTCAAATTAAATTTAAAAAAATAGTGATTTCTCTAAAAATATCAAACAGTTTCTCTTCCTGTTCCTTTCCCAAAAATTTAGTGCGAATGTGGCGCTGAGGAAGGCAGGTGTCTGTGGGTGGAAGGGGCAGGGGGAGGTGGTTCAGCCCAGGATTTGGAACCTGAGCAGACTAAAGAGGGTGTGTGCTTTGTAGGGCTGCCCAGCACAGAGGGCTGGAGTCCACTCAAGTGTTGGAGGCCACTCCAATAAAGGGGCAGCCTGCTATGGGATGTCAGAATGTGAGTGGGTTCTTGAAGGCATTTACATGTGAGTGTTATCTTCAGGATTTTGAGCCCGAGCAGGGCAAGGGGAGCATGCACAAAGGAGGGATGACTGTGTCGTCAACTGGGTTTGTGCTATCAGAGCTCAAGTAGGTTGAGGAAGCATTCACGTAGAGGATTACCCCACACAGCGTCAGAGCCTGAAAGGGGTGGGGAAAGTTTTTACATGGGGGGCCCAGGGTGGTCCAATGCGGGTTATCAGAGCCTAAGCAGCGGGGAGAAGGTATCTGCACACTGGAAGGACAACAGGAGTGGCCCCATGTCGGGTGCTGAAGCCCAAGCAATGTGAGGAAGATATCTAAACAGTGAGAGGACCAATGGTGGCAGACAGGTGTATCAGAGTTTGGGCAGGGTGAGGAGGATATCCGCGAGGGATCAGGGGTTGGCAGTGGCATGGCCCAGTGGAGGATGAGAGCCCAAGCAGAAGTGAACAGGTGGTCTTTGCAAAATGAGGGGTGGCGATCTCCTAGGAGATAGGTTACAGACACCAGGAATGATCAAATAAGTAAATGTATTAAGGAAAATGGATTCAGGATTTTCACTATTAAAAAAGGAAGTTCAATATAGAAAATGGGAGAAAACCACAATAAACCCTGCAGTGTTGAATTGGAATTGCAGGTATGGATGTAATCCCATGGTCTTTAATATATAAACAGGTACATACAGCGGTGAATAAGATGTAAATGTGTGTATATGCATATCTGTGTATACTCCCCAGCTCTGTCCACTGAAAAGACCTAACAGCAGCATCTTTCCAATGGCAATGATCACATATAGCACCTCATCTTGCTTTCTAAATACTTTTTTCCACTAAAAAGAGTCAGATACCCTTGGAGAAATGGCTGATTCCAAGACTGGGACAAGGGAAAGTACAAAATGAGCCTGGAGCATCTTTATTGGCAAGAATGTAAAAAAGTGCTCAAAGATGGATGGGGACATATCAAGAAGACAGCTAAGCCAGTTTAAACGGGCTCCCACTGGTCAAATCACAGACAATTAGAGCATCAAAAATTAATAAGAGTAATGGATTAGGACCTATTGAATAAAAGAAGAATCCAAGTGTCTATACTAATATAAATACATCAGTGAATAAATTGAAAGGTTGATGAGTAGTGGGATATTTACATAGTTTCATACATAGTACCTCCCTTCAAAAAAATGTATTACCCACAAAGGAAAGGGGAACAATTTTACAGTGGAGAAGTCTAGCAGAATACACTTAATAAAGTGATCAAAGTCAACATCACCAATAACGGGACAAGTGCAAATCATGTGTGACCTGACAGATGAGAAAAAAGATGAAAAGGACACAGCATGACTTCAGTGGTATTCCCACCAAAGGTGCATATCAGAAACCTAATAACGAAGAGAGAGCAGACAAACCCAAATCAAGGGATGCCCTACGAAATACTAGTCTGTACTCTTGCAAAAAATATCAAGGTCATGATAGTGACAGGAAGACTGAGGAATTGTTCCCATTCTAGACTAAAAGAAACTAGAGAGGCATGATATCTAAATACAACACTCAAATGCATCCTTTTGTTATAGGTAGGATACTTGGAGAAACTTAAATGGGGTCTGACACTTAGGGGGTCATGTATCAATGTTACCTTCTGATTTTGATAGTTGTTTTGTGATTGTCCAAGAGTATGTTCTTGGTTATAGAAAGTGAACACCAAATTATTTGAGGGTGATGGACATCATGGAAGCAAATGACTCTCAAATGGTCTGGGGGTGGTGGGGGGAAGGGAGGAAATTCTTCATGTTATACTTGCAACTTTTATTTAAATCTGATATTGTTTAGAAATCACTCTGAAAAAGATATTGATTGTTTCATCACAATTGAGCATTAAGTGTCCTGGCCCTCAGTCATTTTGAATATGCAAACGTGGTGCTTAATGAGTATTCTCGCCTTTTATAGCTCCTTCAGCAAAGAGGATTCAGACCAATTCTTAGGAAGATAATCTGGGTCATATAATTTATAAGGTATCAGCTGGCAACATGACAATCCCAGTGAGATTTCTCTCTCTTTTTTTAGCTAACTGCTTCCACTTAGAAATGAAACTTTAAATATTCTGTTCTGACCTTTTTGCCTGGGAGGAGAGTTTAATTACCTGCCCAGTTTACATAAATTATGTCGCCTGTTTGTCTAAAATTGAATCCTGGGCAGAAATCAATATGGCCTCAGAAAAGCCAGAGCAAATGACTTCTCTCAAATGCCATCAAAGGTCACAAGAACCTTTCCTGCTTGGATGGGGACACATTCTGTTCGACAACCTGGAGCATGTCACAGGCCTGCTGCCTGCCGCCTTGAGTACCAACCACAAGAGCATGATTGATCATCAGTTAGAGGACATTGGGTACAAACTCCCTCAGGAGTCAGCTGTGTGGAATTAATTGAATACCATGATGAGTCTGATTCATCATTCTCAAAAGAAAGAAAGAAAAAGAAAGAAAGAAAGAAAGAAAGAAAAAAAGAAAGAAAGAAAGAAAGGAGAGAAAATAGCACAGAACACACCCAGAGCTTGATGCATGAGGGCTTGTGAAGGTAAACTGTAATTTATACTCAGAATCCTGATGGTCACAGGCTGTGCATGTGCTATTTGGTTGCAATTTCACAAAATTATCCGGGAGAAATGTATCTTTGGAACTTTCTTTCATTATCACTTTCAGGAAGGAAATAATCCATGAGTGCCAACATGTGTCTGGCTTTATTCAAATAACCACTTTATAAAATATTTCATAGCAGTGGTGTACATAAGCTCTAAAAAGATTTTGGACAGAGGGGCACCTGGGTGGCTCAGTCGGCTGGGCATCCAAACTCTTGGTTTCAGTTCAGTTCATGATCTCACTCACAATTTTGTGGGTTCAAGCCCCATGTGCTGGGGCTCTGTGTTGGCAGCACAGAGCCTGCTTGAGATTCTCCCTCTCTCTCTCCCTTTCTCTCTGTCCCTCCCCCTACTGGTGCTGTCTCTGTCTCTCTCAAAATAAATGAGTAAACTTAAAAAAAATTAAAAGAAAAAGATTTCAAACAGAGACAGGATTTTAATCTGGGATATTCAGAGAAAGATTCATAGAGGATATATCAATTAATTGGTAACTGGGAGAAGGGGTATCATTGTAGTACATATTTGGGAAATTAAGGGAAGAGGAAATAACAGGAACAATGTCACAGAATTGTCCAAATTTGAAGCCCAGCCATTATTTCCATGTGACCAGAGCACCAGGATTCATAGTCTTGGAAAGAGAGGATAGCTCATGGGTGCTGATGTCAGGCCCTTAGAAACAATATTCATTTAGCATAAAACCGGAGGATGAAGAATAACTAAGAAGAAACAAAAGCGTGTAGGAAAACTGGAAAGTACCATTAACAAAAAGACAAAAGAAGGAGAGATTCCATTAGGAAAAAGTGACGAGCAAGGTTGAAAGTTAGAGAGTGGTCAAGAAGAATAGAGCTGAGAAAACGCTACTGATAATAACTGCAAAGTCATTCCAGCCTAAGAAAGCATGGAACACATAAGATCTCAAGGGCAAGGAGGGGACTCCAGTGAAAGTCAGTGTGGAAGGTGTGGATTGGCCTTTCTCATAGTTTAGTGGTGATTGGAGACAGGACACAGATACAGATAGCAGTGAAAAAAAGAAAGAAAGAAATGGAGAAGGGAAGGGATTGATTTGACCATGAAGCAAAACATTGTTGTAGATAGGTTTGGACACAACAGGTATAAGAATATCTCTTCTGAAAGAAGAAGGAAGGAAAAGATCAAACATTTTAAGACAGGTGGGATGATGAATGTGAGAGGGAAGGAAATGAAAGAGGCCAAGTTAGGTGGCCTTACTATTTTACATGCACTAGCAGCTGGCATAAATCTGTAAGAAGAAAAGAAGGTGTAAGGAAGGAGAGAAAATTTGAGGAATAGAGTCAGGTGTGAATACCAGCTGTTTGGGGGTAATTTCAGACAAATGCAGGAAAGTATTGTATTGATGAAAACGAAAGAATCATGTTAAGGAAGGGTAGCATAAATTATCGTAAATTACTCTAATAAAAAGGACTCGAGAAATTCAGTGGCTTACAGAACAAGATGTCTATTTCTTTTTCCTTCCCAGGGTGGGGTATCCGGGTTAGCAGTGACTCTTCTCCACTCAATCACTTAAGGCTCAAGTCTGTGATGGCTCTTTCATGGTCAACATATGACTTCCAAGTTTCTTCTGAGTACCACCACCCCAGGGCAAAGAGCTTAGAAGAATGTGCAAGGAGGTTCTATGTCCCAGATCTGGAGGTGGTACTCATCATATCTGCTCATATTCCATTAGCAGGAATCCAGTTCCATGGCCTACCCTGACGTGAATGAACAGCTAGCAGTCTCTACGAAATCTATGACTAGTCTAAGGGATCAGGATTAATACTAACACCTCATCTCTCTTAAGGCTTAGAAAGTTTTTCCCCAAAGACAGAAACAAAGACAGACAATACTGTTATTCGGGAAACAAGCTTCATAGTCTGAAGAACGTCAAGGGCCCCAGGCTTGGTGGAGCTGTCCTTGGTGCTGAGCACTGGATCACTGCCTGGATCGTTCCAATATAAATAAGATTCCCATAGAAAAGAGTAAGAAGCACCATTGTACATAGACCTTGAGGTGCTACATAGAAAGTAATTTTGCGGCTCATACAGGAAATTCTTTTGAATATTTTAAGATTTGCCTACTTGATGGAAATAATTAAATCAAGGAGTCTTGGATTGAGAGGTTGATAATCTGGAATATAATCTCAAGATTTGATGGTTCTCTGATGATCTAGCCAAGTCATTTCTTCCCCCTGGTTCTCAATTTTCTCTCTTTTAAAATGCTGATAATGACATCAGTGGATCTTGTCAGTTTTCCTAGCTCAAAACTAAATATGTAGTAAGACTTTTTACAGCTGACCATGTTTTCTTGCATCTAGTCTCATAACACAAGAGGTCAGGTAAATGTGTAGCAGTAAGGCATTCTCAAAAACTGGTGTTTGGAATACAGATTATAATTCCTCTGTGGAAAGCAGTTTGGTTCATGATTAAGGAAATATGGGAAACCTAGGTGTCTGTAGAGAAGTATATATCATTATATTTAATGTAGAAAATTAAAAGCAATCAAAATGTACAAGTTCAGTAGGAATATTAAATACAATGAATATATGCCATTATTAAAAATAGAGTTTTAAAGTTTAGTTAGGATAATGGATATTGAGGAATCATTAAAGTGTTTGGTTAATCATGTAAGATCATAGAAATACACCATGGTTTTCATCTGTAAAAATGTCAACCCCTCCCAACACTCTTGCATTTTCCCTTAGCGCCTATCACCCCTTGAAATCTATATATTCTATTTATCACCTCTCCAAACTGGGATGTATACTCCAGGAAGGCCATAAGAAGTTTCATTTCTTTTTTTTTTTTAATTTATTTATTTCTTGAGAAAGAGAGAAAGAGAGGGAGAAGAAGAGAGAGAAAGAGAGAGAGAGAGAGAGAGAGAGTGTGTGTGTGTGTGTGTGTGTGATCAGGGGAGGGGCAGACAGAGTAAGAAAGAATCCCAAGAAGCCTCCATACTGATAGGAGGCTAACCCTGACAGTGATCAATCCCACAAATTGTGAGATCATGACCTGAGCTGAAACCAACAGTCAGATGCTTAATAGGCTGAGCCACCCAGGTGCCCCAAGTTTGTTTCTTTCGTCTCCTGCTTTAATCCTCAATCTCTAGAAAGGTAGTTGGTATACAATAGGCATTCAATAAATATGTGTGTAATACATAAATTTAATGTCAAGTGAAAAATCAGATAAAATTAGATACATAGCATGACCATTCTAATTTTATAATGTTAAATGTGTGTATATGACTCTGAATATGTCTTGGATATTTATCATAAACTTGTTTCATCTAGAAATGCAAAAGCATAATAGAAGTTTAAAATAGCTGCTCAGTTTTTTAAACTTAGGTGATTTTGACTTCAAATTCAATATGAGTATCAATGAGATTTACTTGTGTGTGTGTGTGTCTGTGTGTCTACATCTGTGTGTGTGTCTTTGTGTATGTCTGTATGTGTGTAGTAAAGCTGTGCTGATAATTCCTGATCCTTTTCTTCTATTGTGCGGCTGCACTGATTCTAATCCTCCTCATCTCGTCTATAGGTTTTGCTTCCTCTGTAGTCTAAATTTTCACCACCACCTTTCACTTGAACTTCCACAAAGCCTTTTAACAGATCTCTCTTTGTGATCACTCTTGACCCTACGATCCACTCTTCATATAACTTTTATAATTTAAACCTGTAAAATTGATCCTGCCATTCTTCTATTAAAAACCCACAAAAGCCTTCCTTCACATGCAGAATAAAATCCAAACTCCTATTAACTATGGCTGACTCTGGCCACTTCCCCAACCTCAACTCTTGGCAAGTCCTCGCACACTCCCTTCACTTTACTACACTTTTTCCATGGTTCTCAAGATACAAAAACTTGTGTTAATTTCAGACTTTTGTATTGGATTTACCACTACCTGAAATGTCTCTCCCTCAGATTATTTTAAGCTGGGCTGTTTCTCATTCTCCTGTCTCCAATCAATATCACTTTTTAGGGAGGCCTCTGGGTCTCCTATCCACTCTCATTCCACATGAGTCACTTTCCTTCTGCCACCTTGATGTACTGAGAATAAACTACATATCCTATTCTGAAACTATCTTATCCATTTGCTCATTCATTTTTTGTGTGTATTTATCTCCCCCCTAAAAAATAAGCTTCCTTGGAGCAGGAGAATTGTCTGTTTTCTCCTCTAGATCCCCAATACCTAGCACAGTCCTAGATATATAGGGTTACTCAACAACTGCTTGCACAATGTATGAATTAATGACTTTGACCTTGACTCATTTCCCTGCTCCAAAGCTGTGGTATTCCTCCTACTCTATTCTTTGTTATCTTCCATTCTGGCTTCTGCTAATTCACCCCATTTTTACTTCTTGATCTTACTTTCATAAGATTTTGAAGCAAGGCTTAGGGATCAAATGATAAAGACATGGGTAAAGATATGAGTAGAGGACATTCTCAGATGAGGGTGTATGAGCAAAAAGACAGAGAAAGGTAAGGGATTTGGTGATGTCCTTTAAAGCTATTGTGAAGTCTACAGTGATCATATTAATCAGGACTCTTGTTTAATAAAAGACAACCAAATCAAGTTACATTAAGGAAAAAGTAAAAATAAGGGAATAAAGGGAATTCATTAGCGATGTTACAAGAAAATTCAAAGATATACTGGATTCATGTTGAATCACTATATCGTACACATGAAACTAATGTAACACTGCACGTCAACTAACTAGAATTATAAACTTAAAAAATACATAAAAGAAAGTTTTAAAAAAAGGAATATACTGAGTTCAGGCATTGGTGGATCAAAGAATGTTAACACAAAAGTGTTTAATTAATCTTTCAAATCTGTTTCTTCTGCACTGGCATTTTTCCCCCCAAGCAATCTCTTCTCAGACAGAAATGACCACCAACTGTTTCAGCTTAAATCCTAATAGCTTAATGATATTATTGAATAGATATCAATACAAAAATTTCAGAAGGTCTCTTCTAGGCAGATATGTTAGTTAGCTATTGCTTCATAAGAAATCAGCCTAAAACATTATTTAAATGGCGATGATAATTCTTGTGAATGAGACTGCAGATGGGCTCGGTGGTTGTGTGAGTCTCAGATGGGCTAATGGGTGCATCTGACATCAGCTGTGGGACAACTGGTTCTGCTGACCTTGCATGGGCTCTCTACGTGGCAGACTGACTATTCTAGAGTAACTTGAGCTAGAACAGCCAAGTTCTCCTACACACATCTCTTCATTGTCCAGTAACTTTTGCCCAGACTTTTTTCATGGTTCTAGGTGGCATGATTCGAAGAAAGAGGGTGAAAATTCACAAGACACCTTGAGGTCTAGATTTGAGATTAACACACCACTTCTGCTGCATTCTGTTAACCACACTAAGTCACAAAGCCATTGTGTATTGAAGGAGGAACTTACTGGTAAAAGCCTCAAAGTCACATTGCAAAGGGCATGGCTACAGGGGAGCTGAAAAATTTAGATCGTTTTTGTTTTTCCATCAGTCTCGCACTTGACTTCGGTCAAAGGCCCATCACTAACTTATTCACTATGAACAAAGTGTGAACAGAAAGCTTAGGAGTGAGGGTGTCTAAGGGAAAAGTGAAGTGCTGTTACCACAACAGTAGATGCTTAGAAAGAAACGCCAGCCATTTTCTGCTACGTGGACGTACAAACAGAAAGTCAGTTTATCATAGCGATTTAGACCATAAGGTTTTGTTTTATTTACTTTTATTTCTTATTTTGAGAGAGAGAGAGAGTGAGCGTGAGTGGGAGAGGGGAGAGAGAGAGAGAGAGAGAGAGAGAGAGAGAGAGACCCAAGCAGACTCCACGCTCAGCATAGAACCTACACAGGGCTCAATCCTACCACTCTGGGATCATGAACTGAGCTGACACCAAGAGTCGGATGCTCAACTGACTGACCCATGCAGGTGCCCCTAGAGCATAAGGTTTTGATTCAGACTGTTGATGTTGGAATCATAACACTGCCTCTCCGCAGGTGTGTTTCACACATTACTGAACCTCCCGTATCCTGGTTTTCCTCATCCGTAGGATAGAAATAATCACAGTTCTCCCCTCATGGAATTCTTTTAAGGATTAAACGAGATGATACAAGTAAAGTGCTATGAAGTGAACCTGGCACTTAGTAAGTGTTCACTAAATGTGTGTGGGTTATTTTTTGGGCAATCGGGAGGTTTTTAAAAATCATGATCCAAATAGGAACATGCCAGGAACATCATTTAAAGGAAGGAAGTTTGGCTTTCTTTATGATGATGGAGTGAGATTCCTCCCCTTCATCTGCACCGTACTTGCCTTATCGAATTCAGTTTCCAGTATCATATAAGAGCCTCAGGGGAAAAATATTCTTCCATAAAAAATCTAGGTAAATTTCAGGCTTAAGAAAACAAAAGCTATAAATATAAGCCTGCGGCAAGGGCACAAACCTGTGTCAGCATGGTTCCAGGGTAGTACTGGAGTCCATCATCCATTATTAAACAAGGTCAATATGTGTGGCACAGAGAAGCATTTTAGCATATATTATTTATGCAGATGATCGTAATAGGTACTCCATCCTTGAACAGGGAGCTTCGAGAGTGGAATACTATTAACAAGACAACTCCTTGGCACAGGAAATAGGATATTTTCTTTTCCAGGAAAATGTTTCTCTCTCTCTCTCTCTCTCTCTCTCTTTCTCTCTCTCTCTCTCTCCCTTTCTCTCTCTCTCTCTCTTTCCATCTCTATCTCCACCCTGTTATTTTTACACAAGGAAAGAACCTCTAATAAATCTATAATTACTATGCTTCTTAATACCTGATATTATGCTAGGTGCTACATGGAATATGGAGGAAGGTTCCAGGAAAAAAGAAATACTGGTTCTGACCCTCAGGGAGCCTATGATCTAGATGGGTTAAATATAATTTCAAGTATTAAGAAGGGAATAAAGTGGTCTATATTAACAAATTCTGCAACACGAGATAGAGACAGATGTTTAGCAATTAAGTTTAGAAGAGAGATGACCGGTGGGAGCTAAAAAATCATGATGAACATAACACAGTGTGTGGCATTTCCCCCCAGATGTGAGAGATGGCTGGTGGGGGGGCAGGGGAGGTTAGAGACTGCATTCTCAAATTGACAAATCTAAGAAGAAAACAACACAGAGGAGGAAGTGAGTTAGCTGCATCTGGAAAAGGAGGAGCCTCCTTATAGAAGGCTCATTGGGGGCGGGAAAGGCAGAAAGAGCTGGATATTCAAGATGTGACTCTCCCATTCCTCAATCAACAAGAAAATGCAATTGCCAAACTGAAGTCATTAAACTTGACCTTAGAAGCACTATGGAGCCACTGTGGGTTAAAGTCACTTTTTCATTAACTCAACAAATAGTGATAATGACATTTTATTGAATGCCTACTGTGTGCTAATGCTCTACCACAAACAACAAGGATGTAAAGATGGACAGGCTGAAGGAATTTATTTCTAAGGACCCACTGGGGGGCTAACACACACACACACACACACACACACACACACACACACACACACACCTGTCTACTACTATGAAGTCTAAATTGCATTAAGAGAAGTCCAAATGGCCATTCAGAGGTTAGATAGCTTTGGACAGCAGGAAAGAAAACATACACCTGAGTGTCAAGTATTAAAACTTTCACTAGAGTGAATTTAATTCACTTCTCTGGTTGTAGCAAGCAGTTGGTGATTTCTAGGCTCAACTAGTAAACTCCAATCACCCAGGTAAAGGCATCTACCTCATGCTCTGGGAGTTGTTCTCGCTCCATTTAACTCTCCTTCAGGACTCCCCTTAGCATCGTGCCACCTGCTCAGGTCCGAAAGTCTAATGTGGAAGGTGCTCAGGGAAAAGGAAATTTCCAGCTCTCTGGAAACAGAAATTTTTTTCACCACTTGGAGCTCTGGCTTTAAGCTCATAGGTAAATAGCAGCTCCATAGCAGCATGGAACAGACAGCATCTTTTCTAATCCCATTCATTGGGGATCTGTGATCCTCCTGGAAAGAGAGGAGGATGTGAAGAACCTGGAGGTTGTCTCCAAAAAGTCTCCAGCAGAAAACCATCAGAGAGTAATTGCTGCTAGGCATCTACTCTCCTGACCCAGCTTCTCCAGTTTTAAAAAATAGTAACGGGCAGGGATTAAGGGTTTCCAGTGTGCCTGAACTAAGACTTTTAACATGCAATATATTTTTCCATCCTAACAGACACCCTCTAAGGTATGTACTATTATCATTTCTATTTTACAGGTGAGAGTAAGCAGAGAGAAAATAATGTACACAAAGTCACTTACCTAGTAACTGCTGGGAACTCAGATGCAAACAAAGGTGTGTGGAAATTAGGTCTTGGGAAGCAGTCTACATTTTTCTGAATTTACTCTGACGTAGGGTCTGTAAAAATGAGCCTCTTTCCCCAGAAACAGGAGTGTATGTCACCTGTAATGATTGTCGTATACTATAGCAAATGCTCCACAAATGTTTGTTGAATCAGTCGATAAATTAACATGCATTGCATGTTTCCTACATCCAGATAGGTTCATATTTATCTATCAAGATGCAGGTATCAATATACAAAGATGTCATATGTAAATTCTAAAAAAGATACATAAAGGTAATTATCTGTTTATTCTCTCTCCTAAGTGATAAAGTAAGTAAGGCTAATACTGTATTTAGCTAATGCTGCATGACAGCTCTCAGTCAAGTGCTCAGCTCAATGTAGGCACTCATTACACAGTGGTAGAATTATAACATAAATGGCCATCTATACTTATCAAGGAATCTTACCTACATTTCTTATTAAATAGAGGTCTACACATACACATATCCTGTGACATATGGTACTATCCTTCACAATGTTTGCAGCCATCTCTCAACGGGCTAGGCATTCCTCTATGATAAATCCCTGGAGTTGTCTATGTTCAACAGTGAGGAAAGTACAAGTAACAAGATTTGGCAAGCAATTGTCAGATTATTCCAAAAAAAAAATTTGTTCGAAAGAAAAAATAGCTATTTTGGGGTCCTTGTCACATCAAGTTGTTGATGGACGGTGGGAGGGCAACACAGGATCAGAAAGCAGTTCCCACCATTTGGGCTGTAACTGTGATTGAGGTGATGAATCCCATCCATTAACTAAGCACAGAATTAGCATAGGATGATGGGGATCATGTCTCTGAAGCTCATGGCAAGAGTAAGCGCTGTGATAGTTGGTTGACAACCAGAGAGATTACATCCAGGACTTTTAATGAATATCTAAGTGACCAGGTGGGGGATTTGTTCTGAATGTCAAAAGATTAGCATCATTAGTGATGAGTGAAAGGAAGGGGCAAAGGACAGAAATCAGAGTTCACAGAGTTTGGAACCCTATGTATTGGCTCCTGATCTCAGTCCTCCTTCCTCCCTCTCTGACTTCATCAATCTCTAGTGTCCCCCATCTGTAAAATGGGAATTGCAATAGTAGACACTATATACAGTTACCATGAAATCTACATAAGATACCACATCTAAAGTGTTTAACAAAATGCCTGCCACAGAGTGATGGCTCAATAAATATTAGAACCATTAGCTTCCCTTCTGATAAATATAATTTGGGAAGTCATAGAGGTCAGAATGTTAGAGCTGGAAGAGATGTGGCTCACCACTAAATTTAACTCAGTATCCTCTAGAGGTAATGAATTTTCTTCCAATCATCTTACTGCTGAGGACAGGTGGAAATTCAGCAAAGTTGAGCAGGACATTTTTATTTGTATTTATCTTTTGAGATATGTCTATTGATTTTCTCCACAGCAGGGTCACACTAGAGGGCCCTTTTAAAACCAACTTAATACAGCATGTTTCCCCATTTTCATCAAGGATTGTAACCAAGGTCAATCTATATAGAGATGGGCTTTCAGCAGAAATAGCGATTTCATTATGCTCAATGAGTTTCATCACAAAACTCTGCCCGATAATGGGGAGAGTAAAATATGTCCATGTTCCTCCTTTGTCCCTTTATTAATGAGTTAGAGTACACAGAAATTCAATACAAGTGACAGAGAAGGCTTGGGAGCATCACTGAACTCATCCTTACCAAGGGCCACATGCAACCACAGAGCCAATTTCCCATTAATAAAAGGTCTTACCCAGAGCAGGATGCCACTCTTTACTGCCTTTATACTGCATGTAGTAAGAGGGGCTCATCTGAGCAGTAGCAGAGTCCCAAGCATGCTGTTTGAGCCCTGTTGCTATGGGATTTCATTAGCTTTGCTCTGGTCCTGGCTCAGTCCCTTCCTGGTCCATGCTTTAGACCTAGTTTAAACCCTTGTTGTCTCTTGCCTGATCTATTGAGAGAGTCCTATAACTAGTTTTTCTGCCCATCCTCTCTTCCTTTCACCCATCCATTCTCCCCAGAGTTGACCAAAGTATCTTTTTCAAGCATAGACCTACAAATTTCTTACTTTTTAAGAGACTGCTTTGGTTTCCTACTTCACTTCTTAATGCTTAATGTTGCTGTGGTTATTGTTATCACCATCATCATTATTTCTGGACAAGATCCAAAGTCCTTGGAACAGAATTCAAGATTTTAAAAACTCAGTCAGTATTTCCCACTTTATAATCATGGGGATGACTCCCATTTATTGAAGGTTAATATGCTGCAGGTGTTGTGCTCAGTGGTTTCCCTTCGTTACCTCATTTCAGGCTCGCAATAATCCTGAAAGGTAGTCTTATCACACCCATTCAACAGATGAGGACACTGAGGCTAGGGAAAGTAATGTATCTTGTGAAGGGCACACAGCCAATAGACAACAATCAGAATTCAAAACCAGATTTGCTTTATGTATTCTGCACCCCCTTCTCGCCCACACCTGACCACTGGTGTCTTCTAAGGAAAACTGATCCTGCCAACTCTTCTGGGCCTTTGTGCATGCTTTTGCTTCTCCATGGGTTGCTGGAGCATCTTTCAACTCATCACAGCAAAGGAGCCCCCTGGACTGTTACTCTAGCAGATGTGTGAGTTTCCATGTAGAGCACTGGGGGACTCAACTATTAGCATCTACAGATAGTGGCTGCTAGTGCTAACTATTCACAGCTCCCTTCCCAAGCTCACCCTTGGCTTTTAGGAGCCGCCTCACCTTGAGATTTCTAGAATGTGAATACACACACCAACAACCCACCCAAGGCAAATGATTGACTGATGAGGGTGAGTAAAAGCTCTGGTCCTGGAGCACTTGGGTGGTGCAGTTGGTTGAGCGTTCGAGTCTTGACTTCAGCTCAGGTCATGATCTCATGGTTCATGAGTTTTGAGCCCTGCGTCAGGCTCTGCGGTGATGGTATTCTCTCTCCCTCTCTCTCTCTGCCCCTCCCCTACTTGTGCACATGCTCTCTCTCTCTCGCTCTCTCTCGCTCTCTGTCTCTCTCTGTCTCTCTCTCAAAATAAATAAACTAAAAAAAAAAGCCACTCTGGTCCTTACCTTAGGTAGGACAACCTCTATGGTGTAATTTGAAAGCACATCTTTGCCTGAGTGTTTCCTCTTTCTTATCCTACTTCCCTTACTACCTGACTCCTCTAAGAATGCATCCTAAATAAATCCCCATCGCAGGCTCTGCTTCTTGTGAACTGACCTAAGGCGGGCACTTCCTCTGTAATGCCATTCCTGGTGTCCCCAGAAGGACTTTACATCTTCATCATCAATGCTCATAGAACATATTTCCATTATGGCACTTAGTGCATTGTTCTGATAATATCGTATTGACTGTCCCTCTCCTCCGATAGATCAGCAATTCTTCTAGGTCAAGGACTGTGCCTTTTGAAGCTCTGTACCCTCACACAGTGACACTCACTCTGGAGGCACCCATACTTTCCAACTCACTTGAAACCTTCTGTCCTGCCTGTCAGACTAGAGGTGCTTGATTCAAAGACTCTCGGTTGTTGCTCTGTCTGATCTCCTAGCCCTCCTTCCCCATGACTCAGGCTCATATTATCACATTGCATTGAGTTAATCTCCTTATGTTGGAAACAGCTTTGCTTCTGTTTTCTCATCCACAGACCCCCACCTCTCTGTCTCCTTGCCCCACCCCGGTTTACCTTCTTCTCTCTCTTCCTCACTTCCCAGACTTCACAGCAGGGCAGAATTCAGAATTACAAATCAGAGCCAGCCAGATGACCCCCTCAGCCAGATGCAAATGTATGACCTCTTTAATTTATGAATGTCATGCTTTTTATAGGGAGGGAGAAATGTCCCATTAAATGATATCCATCTCCCCAATCCCATTAATAAGCTAATAAAAAAGTTAAAGTGAAGTTCATGGAGATAGACTGGCTTCTGTGATAGGATGTTGGCTAAATGAAATATTAATAAAAACACAACATGTGTCTGCATCAGACTCCTCAGCCAGGAGGGCTGAGGCTGTAATTAACAATGTGAGTTTCTATTCATTTGTCTGATGCAGGGCTACAGTCTTTTCTGAGTTAGTTTTTATCGTGATCAAATAGGCTTTAAAACCAAACTAGGTGGCTAAAAAGAGAATCATTCACTGAGAATTACACGCTTTAAATACGATGCCTCAATTAATGGTTGTAATAAGCCTAGAGGCTAAGCATTTCATAAACCTCTACGCTCAGTTTAAACCTCAGAGAGGGTGATTCGCTTTCCCAGGCTCACACAGGTAGGAAGTGTCAGAGTTGGATTTGAATTCTTAGTGATCTGGACCCAAAGTACACTCTCTTTTTTCTACCATAGTTTATGAGAACATCCTATAAATTGAAACAGGATTTGAATAGAGAAGTGATATTTGAAGGTGATAGAAAAGGCCAGAACTCCTGAGTTGGAGAAAATGCTGAGCAAGTGGGCTATGCTTCCAACGATGAGAGGGAGACTTCTTTCAGCCAGCTGGGTGTTCTATTTACAACATTTGCTAAGGTAGGAGATGGGAGGCTCAGCATTAATTAGTAGTAGAGACAACTGACCAGGAGTGTTGTTCAGCCAAAGCAAAGGAAGGCTAGGGCAGAGGAGAAGTGCCTTCTAAATGGGTGAATTTAAAGCAACGATCAAGAACGGGGTAATAAAATTCATCACGAAGGTCCCAGCCATGGACTGGGAGAAGGGGAGTTCCCAGAAGAAAGAAAGGGCTCCAATTTGTTAAAGCAAGACATTCTCCTGATTAAGAGAATAGGCATGAATCCAATTACTTGGGCTTCTTGATTTACGGGGAGGGAAAAAAGGCATAATGTGAGAGCCAGACTAACAGGTATAAGTAAGATATATATTGCATCAGTCTTCGGTTTGCAAGCTAAGCCTCTCTGTCATAGCACCTGAGCCACATTTGTTCCTTTCCTGCCACAGGACATTTGAACACACTGCTGTCTCTGCCGAAGACACCATTTGTCCTTGTCTCTGCTGGGATAATTCCCACTCACCCTTTAGAGTTCAGCTCAAAAATTCCACCCTCATGGACACTTTCCCCACTTGGCTCAATCATCCTCGCCCTAAGTTGAGTCAAGTTTAGATCTCCCTAGCACATGTTGCATGGCTGTCTTTACCTTGCGGTAATAGCTGCTCATTGAATAAATTAATCAGTTAATAGAAGTAATTAATTAAACTCTGTGGTTCCCTAGTTTATGGCTTTTTTCTGACAAAGATATAATCTTTGTGTGAGAAGGAAGGTAATGTCCTTTTTCAACACTATATCTTCAGCATAACACATGGTGTTTAAAATAATGAGCAGTAAGTATTTCTGGAAGACAGGACAGGAGGGGAGGAAAGAGAGGGCAAAGTTTTGTTGCTTAATCACATTCTATTGTAATTGTTTGTTCGTTGCTCTTTCCAACTAGACTTTAAGTTCTCTGATTCAGGGAGAACTTCTTTTTTATATTTATAGCCCTAGAATCCACAATAGCTGCTGTATCGTGACCAATGAAAATCTATTCGAATGGCAGGGCACCTGGGTGGCTCAGGCAGTTAAGTGCCCAACTCGTGATTTTGGCTCAGATCATGGTCTCACAGTTCATGGGTTCAAGCCTCACATCAGGCTCTGTGCTGACAGCTCCCCCACTCAGGCTCTATCTCTCTCAAAATAAAGAAATAAACATTAAAATATATACATTGGAATGGTAAGTGTTGAGCTTGACCTTCCTAAATTTCCATTCCTTTCCCCATTCTTGAGAAAGGACTGTTTCGAGAGCCTATAGCAGGTTTCCAGGTGGTGGTCAAGTGATTCCAACTCAGGCAAGTAGGTGACTGTTCTCATCAGGTAGGTCCATGTGTTAGAAGCAAAGTGCAAAGCGGACCATATTGACTCATGATGGTTTCTTTAACTTGGTACTTCTCATACTTTTGTGATGAAGGACTGGTTGTTTTGGTTGCGTATTTATTTTGTGATTTTTGTTTGTTTTAGTTTTCAAATCATCGCAGGTGATTCTTGGTCTCATTTTGTGTGATGAGCTTAGGTATCATGGCAACACCAATTACTGTAAACATCCCTACCAGCCTTGCTCTCAATTTCGGTACTTTTCTTATCAGTCTACAGATGGGACTTTGAGCGGTCCCGCTCTAACATACTGTCTTCTATTGCTCAGGCTGGCTATAACAGTTAATAGGTTTTAGGTTTACATGATCTATCTGGAAGAAACAGATTATATTTTCCCAAGACACAGGTTGGCAAACTGCCAGCAGGTGAATTGTGGTGTTTTTAGTCGGACTTCCCAAGCTCAAAGGTAAGACTGAGCAGGAGAAACAAACTTAAATCAGCACGGAAGCAAATCTCTGACTATTCCCTACAAGACCTAACTCTGTATGAAAGGAATAATATAAATTATGTGTCTGTTCATTACTAGCATGTATAGATCATACATCACAGTTTAGAGCAAGATTTATAGAAATGTGAACACTTAGATACAGGCTGGTAATTTTTCCCTATACTACACTTCAATTATCATCAATCACAGCTTAATCTAACTTTGATTCTTGCATTATCTCATTTATTCTTCATGTGATCCAAGGTCTGTGTGGTAAACAACTTCTACTTTCCTATGCTGAGGGCACACCCATCTACTTATGCCAGCCTCGCCCAGTTCCCTGAGCAATGCTTTAGACCGGAGAAGTCCCTCTTTTTACGCACCAATGTGTCTCAGTTTGACTACACACAAACCATCACAGGGAAGGGTCTTTCTAGCAGTCCAGTTGAGTTCCATTTTTTATGAATTGAAACATCTCTCTCTCTCTCGCTTGCAACTTTTTACCTTCTTTCTGCCCCGTGGACAGAATATAATTTCATGCAGGAACATCAGGTTATGGAATGTCCTTTGGTCGTCCAGCAGTAAAGGAATCCAAAAACCCAAAGATAGTCTCATTCCAATTGAGAAAAATTGCCTTGGCAATACATTTTATGTTACCACAATCTTCTAATTGCCCGTCCCTTATTGAACTGCCTCATTATCATTCAGAATGCCCTTCGTGGAAGCAAGATCCCAGCAGTTGTTACAACCAGTTTTGATCCCCTAGAACCAGTTGATTCTTTCATATAGAGAGTAAGCTGAGTGGGGGGTTTACAGCTTTCATGCAGTCTGGTTTGCTTGTCTCATGCCAGTCACTCTCTGGGTTTCTTGGGTGTGTTCAAGGTAGGAGACTTGTAGGCTAGAACGAGAATTCTGAGCAAGACAAAATAATAGGGCCTGGATCCAGGGGGTAAAGATGGGGAGCTGGGCCAGAGCCGGAGCCCATGCTGACCCACCAGATTTTGCCGAAAGATGTTAGAGAAATAAAGGGAAATTGACTTTACAAAGACTCTGAAGAAATTCTTTATCTCATTCATGTCCACCACAGTGACCCTCCCAGTCTTTGTTTGTTTCCAGTTCTAGCAACCCTTCGTTTCACATGCCTGCAGAGACAGTGGGGGGAGGTTGAGGGTTTTTGAAGCACTGGAAAGCTGCATGGAGTTGTCTCCAAAACATTTTGAAAGTTCAAAGTGCAGATGGAACACCAGCGTATTCCTCACTTTTAACTGAAGGATGATTCAGGACTTTGTGAGATGTGCCATCTAGTCCATTGGGTCCCCGTTTAAAATTGGCACCATATGATCAAAACATGCCACACCCCCGCCCCAAGATCTTGTGTCATTTGTCAGAGGCGAGTAGCATGCACGGGGAAGGACAAGAGGTGTTTGATGTGTAAACCATACGCAAGGTTTTGTGCAAGGCTGAGTAAAATATCATCTCGTTAAATGGTCACCATGAACGTGGGAACACTTCCCATAACCTCCAGTTTATGGTGAGGAAAATGAGGTGTAAGTAACTTGCCCAGGTCACAGCATAAAGCTGGCGTCCTCTCCGAGTTCATAGCTGAGCACCTGGCCTCTGCTCCACAGGGATCTCATCCAGTCCGTGGATTTCCGTTCCATTGATACACACAGCTTACTCTCAAGACCTCAGTCATCTTTCTCAAGTGTGAATCTTATGGAGTCATCTTCCTACTTAACAAATCCCAGAGGCTTCCTAGGGTCTCCAGAAGACCTTACCATCACTCACAAGGCCTGGGTGATCACTAGCTGCCTCTCAGAATGCTCCCTCATCCATGCCTCACTTGTTCACTGCCCTCTAACAACACGGACCCTCTCTGCATCGTTCAAACAAAGACGTTCTCCCTCGGCAGTCGGTCGGGACCAGAAGTATCTTATGTGTTTGTATTCATTGTGGATACTCCTCACTCAAATATAAGTTCCTTGAAGGCAGAGTTTTGTCTGTCTTCATGATCTAAGAATAGTGAGCATTGCTGAGTAGAAAACCTCTCTCCCCTCTGTCCCATCTGTTGCTTGTATATGCAGTTTCCTCTGCTAGAACATGCTTCATCGCATTTGCCTGGCTAACTGCCATTCATCCCTCTTGCTCCCTTGGGCGGAACTTCCCTGGCTCTTCCAACCAAGGTGACTCCTGTTTTACGTGCTCATAACTCCATTCCCTAACAGTTCTTACCAAAATGTGTAACTGTGGATGAGTGATGGCTCCATGATTTGCATGTGTCTTCTCCACTAGACACAAAGCACCACAAGAAAGGAATGATGGAGGACCCACTCAGCCTTTCAAAGGGCCTGACATAGAGTAGTTGTTCAAGAGCCATGGAAATGAATAAAGAATGACCAACTGAATGAGAATAGGGGAGGCAGATTCACGGGGCAGTGTAGAGACTGTCTTCCAGCAGCCTTCAAGTAAGTCTGGACTTACAGCTGCAATCATCTGCATGGAAACTACATGTCCGGAGGCAGAGTTTTCAGAAGGACACGAGTCAGGTCTCCACAAAGTAGCAGAGCTGAAGGACAAAAGCAGGCAACAAAGAAGATAAGACCTGAGGCTGGTGGCATGACCATTACCTGTGCTATGCTTTGCAGAACCTCCATGTGTGGAGAAGAGACCAAAGCAGAAGTCCAGAAGCAAAAGACAGAGGACAGAGAAGAAATGGAAATGAGCTCAACCTGGAGAGGCCTGGAAGGAGGGCAGGCCAAATGTGGGAGAGAGGAGACAGAGAGAACAGAGAGAAGCAAAAGCCTCCTACTTTCAACATTTAACCGTTGTGCCTCATTAGAGCAGAGCGGAGTCTTACTGGGCTTCATGGGTCCAAACACAACTCAGAGTAACTAAATTGTCACACTGCTTTTTCTCCTGGGATTTTTCAACCACATGAGAAACCTCTAAACTTTGTTTCAAATGTGCTGGCCACTGCTATGGTCTGGCAGGGATGGCTGCTTACCTCCTAAGGACGCATCCCTCCTTCTTCCCTGATGACCGCAACACTCTCAGCCAAAAAAGTCAATTACGTTTCCTGGGAGTGGCCAATGACACGTAAGCTAAAGCATTTAGATGGAAATTCCAGCGGCGCTACTTAGAAATGAATTGAATCAAGCAAGAGGTAGCACCCCTTCTTCTTTTACCCCATTCTTCCTTTTTTCTGACCAGCAGGATGGCTGGAGCCCCCGCGGATGTGATGGACCATGATACAGCCTTGAGAATGGAGACTAGGTGCTAAGGAAGGATAGTAAGGATGGAAAGAGTCTGTACCTCTGATATCTTTGGAGTCACTCTACCTACCTTGGACTTGACTTATGTGCATTAAAATGATATAGTGGGTTACCCTTGGGGTTTTTCATATATGCAGCCATATCTGATTCCCACTGATGGATAAGGCAACTCTAATTCGGTTTACGTCCCACTCTCAATGCCAAATCCCTTTCAGAGCAATGAAAGAGGACAGGCAGTGGTATCAAAGAGACTCAATTGTTGTTTGACCTTCAGCAAGGGTCTTAACATCCCCGAGCCTCTGTTTCTTCCTCTGTAAATTATAGTTAATAATTCCCTTGTCAGGCTTTTGTAAGAATCCGATCGAAGTTTAGAATGTGACTTGCACAAATTAGTAGCTCAATAGTTACTGTAATTATGCAAAATTTCATTTTCTGGGAATACGTCGATGTTCATTTATTTATTCAGTCAATATTTTAACACTTATTTTGATGTAAAGCAGACAGAAGTAGAGCCAGGGTTATTATGGTAAATAAGGCTGATTGGCCTAGACTGGATATTTTGAGAGACACCATTGGCAGAAGAAAGAAGCAAATAACTAACACATAATTTTTGTATCTTAATACAGCTTCATGTTTGCAAACTCAGCCATATAACTGCTGGTATTGTCCCTGCTCCCTCTTCATGACACCCCTACCTGCTCCCAGCCCCATTAATTCCTTCGATGTTCACTTTAACCTGGGGTATATCAACCTTAGTGTTAATGATGTTTTGGACCTATAATCCTTTGCCGTGAGGGCTTCCCTGTACATTATAGGATGTTTAGCAGCATCCCTGACCTCTTCCCACTAGAAGGCTAGTAGCACCTCCCCTCTAAATCATGACAAGAAAATATGTCTACAGGCATTGCCAAATATTCCCGGGGTGGGGCAAAATGAGCACAATGGGATTTAAACTGCTCAAAAAAGAGAGTGTTATACTGGGATTTTGCACTGAGGTTAAACTTCACAGAGGACTAGCCATGTCTCATACCTTGCTTAGCTCAGAGGGCCCAGTTCTCTCACAGCCTCTATAGGATGCCTTCATTGGACCTATTGCTTTTCCGTAGAGTGCATCTTAGACCATTGTCTTTGCTCATGAAAGATCAAAGCTCCATGCAACCTGACCAGCCTCATCCTGACCCCCCCCTCCTGCTTACTTTCACCTACCTGCCAGCCACAGGGTGTACTTTCAGTTCCTGGACACTGCCAACCTCATCTCCATCCCTCGGACTTCACATGCCTGCCCTGCTTCTCCCTCCCCCTTTTCTGAGCTAATGTTTATGCTCCCACTCACTCCCCCAGAGACCATTAGGACTCCACGTTGCAGGACCTCCTAGCACTCGTGCTTCGATTTCACAGTACTTCTTATCATTGGCATCCATGCCTTGAAGAATATATATGCCAAAGTCCAACCACCCTCCTCAACTCTGAATCTTGCTGTGGGCAGGGGCCATGTCTGGCCTGGCCTGTGCACCATCCCGAGCATGTGGCCCATGACCTGGCAGGAAGCAGGTGCTCAGGGAATGCTAAATTGTTGAAAAACTAATTTTATGAACAAAAGACATTTTTAAGTAAAAACAAGTGGTTTTTTTTCTATTTTTATTTCATTTCATTTCATTTCATTTCATTTCATTCTAAGTGCAGTGTAGTTAACACACGGGGTTATATTAACTTCAGGTGTACCAGCATAGTGATTCAACAATTCCATACATCACCCAGTGCTCATCATGACAAGTGCCCTCCTTAATCCCCATTGACTATTTCACCCATCCCCCACCCACTTCACCTCTGGTAACCATCAGTTTGTTCTCTATAGTTAAGAGTATGTTTCTTGGTTTCTCTCTCTCTGTCTCTCTCTGGTAAAAACAAGTGTTTTTATAGGAGACAAAAAATTTACTACCCTTATTACCCTATGACTTTTTAAAGAGTTCCTATATGTCAAGAAGAGATCTAAGCATCTGCAAAGCTGTGAATTGCCAATCTCCCTTCTGTTGGTCCTCCTTTTTGTTCTCTGAATTGAACTCATGGGAACACATCAGAGACAGGAGCACATCTGCTAGTCCTGGGAATATCATAGCGCAGTGCAAGTTTCGGAAGCTTCTGGAAGCTAGCCAATCCTGAAATTCATCATACATTTATTTTAATCGTCCATCATTTTGATTCTCTCTAAATTGGAATGTGTAAAAAGAACTCATTGTTCAGGAGTATTATGTAACACTTGATGTTTTCTAAGAGTCCCATTATTTTCAGCTAATAAAATCAAGGAAAATCCTTCTAAGAAAATCTCTGAACCTTTTATTTCAAAACAGAGGTCACAATTTGGGAGACTCGGGGTTATATCCAGCCAACAGATGGTTTGTTGGTGGTTACTTTAACTAGATTGAGATTGCCTGGAGAATGTTACCATTCTCCTGGAGAATCAGTTACCAACATTCAAAAACCAGAAGATTCCACACAAAAACCTAGATTTCTAGCCTTTTGTGGAAAATCGGAAGATTCAAGAATACTGGAACTACCTTCCCTCATGCCAACATGTGGCTGACTGAAGTCTGATAGCTGCCATTTGGCAAAGCCTGCATTCTGGTTCCACTGAAGCCATTTCACCTGCTTGTTAATACCTGGCCCTTACAGGCTCATAGCTCTGGTTTTGGACCATTTTCTGTCTTGCTTCATTCTTATCCCTATGAGGAGTACATATTCCTAATTTATCTCTGATATTAAACACAATGCAAATATAAATTCACATGGGATCTATGGATCTCAAATCACGGAAATATAATTTTTTTTTACTTTTGATGAGTAATTAGTCCAACCTCCCAATCTCTAAAACTGTGCTCTCCAGTGTGGTAGCCACTAGTCAAATGTGGCTATTTAACTTTAAATTAATTTAAATTAAGTTAGATCAAATGCAATTCAAAACTTAACTTTTCGGCCACAGTAACTACATTTCAAGTGCTCCATAGTTACATGTGGCTAGCAGCTACCATATTGAAGAGCACACATAGAAAATGTTTTCTTCCTCATAGAAAGTTCTGTTGGCCACTGCTGCTCTAAAATATTTCTGATAAATGGAGAAAGTAGAAAAAATAAGTGTATATGGAGTTTTAGAGAATTTATTCATTGCTATGGGTTGAAGTGTGTGCCCTCAAAAATTCATATGCTGAATTTGTAATCCTCAGTCCTCAGAATGTGGTCTTTTTTGCTGATGGGTCTTTACAGAGATAATTAAGTTAAAGGGTAGGCATTAGGATGGGCTTCTCTAACCCAATATGACTGGTATCCTTATCAAAAGGGGAAATTTGGACACAAAGACATGCATAAAAGAATGATGATATGAAGGGTCATGGAGAGAAGATGGCCCTCTACAAGCCAAAGAGAGGTCTGAAAAGATACTCAGAAAAAAACAACACTGCCTTTTAGTTCTCAAGAACTAAAAGACAATAGATTTCTTTTGTTTAAGCTTCTTAGTTTTGTGTTGCTTAGTTACAATAGATTTAGAAAACTAATACCCTTGGGGTGCCTGGGTGGCTCAGTCGGTTAAGCATTGACTCTTGGTTTTGGTTCAGGTCATGATCTCACAGTTCATGAGATTAAGTCCTGCATGGGTCTCTGCTCTGACAGATTCTCTCTTCTCTCTCTCTCTCTCAAATAAATAAATAAATAAATAAACTTAAAAAAAAGAAAACTAATACCCTCATTGTCCATAGATTTGTTGACACTGGCTTTCAAACACTTAGTCTATACTAAAAATGGCAGTAGGCATTTCAAGACTTATGGCCTGGTAGGGGTGATAAAAACATCATTTAAATGACTAACTAAAGTGGAAAGTGATAAATACTTTGTGAAAGGTCTTTTTACTCCTTAAAATCAGCTAGAGAAATTAAAAGGATATCAATTCTCCCAAACTCCCCTACAAGGGGCCATTACAATGAGGGCTTAATACTAAGCTCTTAAAGCTCAAATAGGATAATTTATTATTTCATTTAGTGGACAAAGCAGGAAGCAGTAGTACTTCTTCTTCCCTACCCCAACCTCCCACCCTGGTCACTGCCAGGGCCCCCTTCATTGTCCTGAGATTTTCTTACATGGTGGACGCAGCTGGTGACAGAGGCAATGTTACTGATCCCACTAAGTCCAAAACCTGACTGTTGGTGGGTACCCACCAACGGCTTATGCTCAGCAAGACCCCAGATATCATATCATCCAATCAGTTGGATGAACACTGCAGAAGGTCTGGCTATGATCAAGGCTAAGCTTTCTCAGATTCACCTGCTTCCCCAAACCTCCAGCTACCAGAAACAATAGGCTGATACTCACTAGGCCACCTCCCTCAAGACAGTTTCATGAAAATCAGGGGCTTATTTTTCATTCACTCGTGTACTTCTAAGATGAACTTTTTAAAATTAATAGTCTAATCATCATTGGCCCACCTATTTGTTTTAGTTAGAAGGATGATTCACTTTCTTATCAGAGTGTTAAAGTTTATAGTCTGACACCCATTTGCTTTTTCCTCTCAAATTCCCAGACATAATCACAAATAATAATGTCACTTGCCTAATTAAAATCCTTGTACCCTGCTCAGACTCTCATTGTAGGCAGGGACCATGTCTGCCATGGTCTATGTATATCCTAAACACAAAGCCCATACAGCAGGTCCTCAATGAACGTTGAATGGTTTGAAATAATTAATTTTATGAACTAACAAATTTTAATGTGAAAAGTTTTTCATTATTAATAAATTAGTTTTATAGACTACAAAAGGACTATGCTATTTCAAAGGATGGAAAAATTGCTTTCTGCCAAAATGATCATGAAAAGCTTTGTGGAGGAGGTAGTATGTGAATAGAATCTTTAAGGATGACAGCACTTTAATATGTGGAATTGGAAGGAATCAATGATACAGAACAGCATAAGCAAAGCCCTGAAGGCAAGAGTGCATGAAAGAGAATTATAGTAAACAAAATTGGAACAGTGGATTGTAGGATACATTGGGAATGAACTTTTGATTTTTTTTCCCTGTAAGTAATGAGGAGGTATTATATTTTGAGAAAGGGATTGATATGTTCAAAACTGTTTTACAGGAAAATTAATTTGGCAGTAATCCTTGAGAATGAGTGAAGTGAATAAAATTAGAAGCAAACAAGTATGAGAGAAAGATGCTCTCATGCCTTTATGTTTATGTATTTCTTTTTATACAGCTGCTATGGATATTGTGCTGCATTGACATGTTCATCTATCAGACTGAAGAAAGTTGACTATCATTGCATCAGAATGATGTTTTTGTACTTGATGTATTTTGTGTTTATTCTCCTTTTGTTTAATCTTTTTCAGAGTCTTTGGAAATTTCCATCTTGCACTGTGTGCACAAGTTTTGCCCACTCTTCCAGTTAGTGATGGCAATGGAATCCCACTCAAAAAGTAGAGAACTGAGTTCTTTTGGCCTAGTGGTTTTCAACCTTAATTCCACATCAGAATCTCACTGGGAGAGGTCTTTAAAGCCCCAGACCATACCTCAGAAAAATTAAATTACAGCCTCTGAGAGTAGAACCTAGGCATCAGTGTTTTCTAATGATTTCCTGGTAATCCTGATAGTAATCAAGTTGGGAACCACAAGTCCAGAATCTCCCTTCTTGCCTGGAAAGTGTCCACCAAGAAATAAACCTTGGAGGGCTGCTTTTGCTTTATAGATATCCATGTTGTTTTTCCCATGGCTGAAACTCTGTTACTTGCACGGGAGAAGAAATCAGGCCTGAATTATGGTAACCATGTTAGGAATGAGAGAAGATGTTGTGAGTGATACCATGGAGGAAGAATCAACCACAAAGAGGTGGATTCACAGGTAGAGAAAGGAAAGGGTTAGCCCTGAGCATTAGAGCCCACATCACTGGGTCTAATGGGGAGCTATTATCAAAACAGGGGGCAGGGTGATGAACAGGTTTTGTAGGAAAACGATGAGCTCAGCATTGAACAAATTGAGTTAGAGGTGTCAGCAGGACATTAGGTGGAGGTGTCACACAAGAATTAGATATAAATAGATGAAGCTTTGGAAAGAGGCCATGCTGGGGAAATAGATTTGGGAGTCAGCTGCATCAAAGTTAGTGGAAGATATGACACCAGATGGGCTAGTAAGGGCAAGGGCCTAGAAAGAGAAGAGAAGGAAACCAAGGACAAGTCCTACTCACACTTCATCATCCCAACCCCCAATGATTATTTCTTTTCCTTCCATGGTTCTTAGCGCTGTCTGCTATGTCAGAGCATTTCTCATATCACATTTATCTTATAATACATGTACATCTGTATCTCTGAGTGCTGTGTTCAACTTAGTCAAGGGTGAGGCCATGAGCAATTAATCTTTACATTTACCAGCATTGAACCAATTTCCAACACCTAGTTGGTCAATTAATGAATGTAAAAGTGAATTAATAGAAACTATGTAGCCCCAGGGCAGAAGCCACAGTCATGGATCATAGCAGTGTCCTCATGTTAACTGCAGCTGTCATCACTACACTCACATTCTGTGCTACCGGCCTTTGCTTCAGCCTCCCAGGAGTCATTGGAACAAATATCAATAAACCAGAGATTTACCCAGAACTTACTGGACACCTGTTACCGTGCTGGGCAAAACAGATAATGCAATATTTTTAAAAGACATGGCCCTTGCCTTCAAGGAACCTATGATCAAGTGGAGGAGAGAAGTCATCTCTTCTGTGAAGCCTTCCCTGATAGGCACACTAAGGTACTCTCTTTTTTACTCTCTTATTCTTGAGGGCTTTGTACATATTAATATAGTAGCTTAACATATTCTCCTCTGATCCTGTGATACATTTCTCTCCTTTACAGAAGATAAAACAACCCTCAAGACAAAATATTGTATTATTTATCTTTATACTTTAATGTCTAATATACTCACTCTGGACTACCTTAATGTCTCAAAATTCTACTGCTTTTTGCTTCTGGGTATTCATGTATGCTATTCCCTCTACCTAAAATGCCAACCTCCGGTTTCATCTGGTGATGGTCTATTCTGCCTTAAAATTTCAATTTAAGTGCCATTTCCTCCAGGAAGACTTCCCAGACTCTAGGTTACCTCTTGGTTAACCAACTCTCCAAAATGATCCATGGCTCACATTTCTTGCCTGCACTCACCATATTACAATTGCCTGAATGTTTACACAACTTCCCCAACCATTCACATTGTATCATAAGCTTATTTAAGTTGAAGATTATGGGGGCACCTGGGTGTTTCAGTCAGTTGAGTGCCCAACTTCGGCTAAAGACATGATCTCATGGTCTGTGGGTTTGAGCTGTGCATTGGGCTCTGTGTGGACAACTCGGAACCTGGAGCCTTATTCAGAGTCTGTTTCTCCCTCTCTCTCTGCTCTGCCCTGCTCATGCTCTGTCTCTGTCTCTCTTTCTCAAAAATAAATAAGCATTAAAAAAATTTTAAAAAGATGAAGATTATGTCTTAGTTTTACACTGTGTTCCCCAAAACCTAATTTAATGCCTGTAATATATTAAACTCCCAACAAAGGTTGAATGAATGAATAGATGAATGAATTATGGAATGCATGAACCAACAAACAAAATAGGTATTTTGTGAAAAGTAAAAGATATAATTAGAGAAGAGCATGTGTGTGAATATAACAATGATTATACCATAGGACACAGATCACAAATGTAGCAGGAGTCCAGAAGAAGTCCTGGTCAATGAAAAGCAGTAACAACCACTTGTAGATTGCATTCCAAATAACCTCAATAGTTGTTAATAATAATATAATCTATCTTCAATACTTTTGATATATTTTATTTTGATCTCAATTAACAGTATTATTCTTTCCTAAGGCAACATTTAATGAGAGTAATGATCAAAGTTTTGAGAGATTAATAAATAGTCATTTATAAGTTAACAAGATTTTGGAAATTATAAGCAGATTTTTAAAAATATAATGAATCTAGAGGGTGCACACAATTCTTATAAATGCTTTTGTGAATTCCATAATTTTAAAATATATGATGTGTTTAATAATACACATTATAGAAATTCTGTTTAATTTAAAAATGTTAAGTAAATAAATCCTCAAAAATAAATACAATTTTGTCAAGTCACTATCTGCTTGCACCTATCATTGTCAAACTTTATGGATCAATAATTATAGCATTATGGTTGAGCAAGATGGTGGAAGAGCATGGAAGTTTTTTTGTGTCTCTCATCACCGAAATGCAGCCAGATCAACATGAAACCATCTTGCACACCTAGGAAACTGATTTGAAGATTAACACAATAATCTGCACAACCTGAACCACAGAACTTGGCAGGTACATGGCACAGAGAGGTGAACTTGGAGAGAGAGAAGCCACAGAGGGCAGGGAGCTATTTTTGCTTATGGAGAGAGGACAGAGATGGGTGGAGAGTACAGGAAAAGCACCTCCACAAAAGGGTGCTTTCTCTCTAGCTAGAGAGAAAGAGGAAGAGTGGAAACAGCCACAAGGGACTGAACAAAAAAGGGAGAAAAGAGAAAGGAGACGGTTTAAATTCCATTAAGACTCTATAAACAGGGGGAGCACAGAGTCTGAAACCCTGTAGCTCGATACCTGAGGGTACTCTGGTGGGAAGGGTGAATCCTCAGGAGCAGAGAGCAAGGTCTGAGGGGTCCATGGGCCACACTGGGAGTAGTGGTTCCCCTGCGGGGAGAACATTTGGTAGAGGTTGTATGGCCACCCCACAGACAAAGGTCGCAGTGGAGCCCAGGGAACAACCACATTCACTGGTGTTGGAACAAAGATGTTAAGGGACCTTCCTGGGGGTGGGCCAGCACCTGGCCATTGTTCATCAAGACCCTCCCCCAGAGGGTCAGAATGGGTCAAAGCTGCAGTCCCTCAGAAGTGATGGGTTGGGAAACACAGCCCCATCTGAAATAAAACTCAGGAAGGAGGTGTTGCCTGGCAGCCTGGCGGCTTTGTCACAGACAGTGTAGTAGCAGGGAGTGGACAGAACCCGGAGACAAAGGGGGGGTGCTTGATTACCAGTTGGGGAGAGCACAGAGTTCTGATACTAGAGACTGCCTAGCTGGGTGACGCCATTTTCACCCCTCCCATGCATGATCATACATGCCTACATGCGCCACAACAATCCACACCAGTAAACTAAGCAGCGCCATCTAGTGGAGAATGGAGCTGTTACACTAAGCCCCGCCTAATTGGGTCAACCGCGCTCTTGAGAAACATTGCAAATCTCTCTGCCTGCTTAGTTTATGCACTGTAAAGTGCTTCATAGTTTGACTTTTAGGGGAAACCAGATGTAGGTTCAATCGTATTTAATTCTGTTCGCTGGTCCATCTATTCGATTTTTTTTTCTTTTTCTTTTTTTATTCTTGAATATAGAAAGAAAAAAATTTTATTTTCCATTTTTATTAAAAAAGATTTTTCTTTAATTTTTTTCTGCCATACTTTTAACTTTTTTGTAAACTTTTTAAATTCTATTTTACTTCCATCATTTCATTTTATTCTATTTTACTCTATTCACTTTTTCAAAATTTCAAACATTTTCCTCTTTTTTCATTTTTTTTCCTTTTCTTATCTTTCCCTTTTTTCTCTAATCTGTCAAGCTTCTTTCAACAACCAGAACAAAACACACCTAGGATCTAGTATCCTTTATTTGATTTTTTTGTGTTGTTTTTAATTAAAAAAAATTTTTTTTACTTTATTAATTCCTTTTCTTCCTTCAAAAAGACGAAATGAAGGAATTCACCCCAAAAGGAAGAACAGGGAGAAATGACAGCCAGGGACTTAATCAACACAGATACAAGCAAGATGTCTGAACCAGAATTTAGAATCATGATAATAAGAATACTAGTTGGGGTTGAAAATAGATTAGAATCTCTGCAGAGATAATGAGAAGTAAAAGCAAGTCAGGATCAAATATGCTATAACTGAGCTTCAATCTTGAATGGATGCCACGGCAGCAAGGATGGATGAAGCAGAGCAGCGAATCAGCAATACAGAGGACAAACTTAGGGAGAATAATGAAGCAGAAAAAAGAGGGAGACTAAGGCAAAAGAGCACAATATAAGTAACATACTCAGGATCATAAAAGCCATATACAAAAAACCCACAGCTAATATCATCCTCATTGCGGAAAAACTGAGAGCTTTCCCCCCTAAGGTCAGGAACGCAATGAATTGTCCACTCTCACCACTGTTATTCAACATAGTATTGGAATTCTTAGCCTCAGCAATCAGACAACACAAAGGAATAAAAGGCATCTAAATCAGCCAGGAGGAAGTCAAACCTTCACTCTTCACAAATCACATGATACTCTACATGGAAAACCCAAAAGTCCACCAAAAAACTGCTGGAACAGATCCATGAATTCAGCAAAGTTGCAGGATATAAAATCAATGCACAGAAATCAGTTGCATTCTTATACACCAATAATGAAGCAACAGAAAGAGAAATCAAGGAATCGATCCCATTTATAATTGCACCAAAAACCATGAAACCTAGGAATAAACCTAACCAAACAGGTGAAAAATCTATACACTGAAAACTATAGAAAGCCTATGAAAGAAATTGAAGAAGACACACAGACACAAAAGGAAAAACATTCCATGCTCCTGGATTGGAAGAACAAATATTGTTAAAATGTTGGTACTACCCAAAGCAATCTACATATTCAATGCAATCCCTATCAAAATAACACCAGCATTCTTCATAGAGCTAGAACAAACAATCTTAAAATTTGTATAGAACCAGAAAAGACCCCAAATAGCCAAAGCAATCTTGAAAAAGAAAACCGAAGATGGAGGCATCACAATCCCAGACTTCAAGATGTATTAAAAGCTATAATCATTAAGACAGTATGGTGCCGGCACAAAAACAGACGCTCAGATCAATGGAACAGACAGAGAACCCAGAAATGGACCCACAATGTATGGCCAACTAATCTGTGACAAAGCAGGAAAGAATATCCAATGGAATAAAGACAGTCTCTTCAGCAAATGGTGCTGGGAAAACTGGACATAGACATGCAGAAAAATGAACTTTCTTACACCATACACAAAAATAAACTCAAAATGGACAAAATACCTAAACGTAAGATAGGAAGTCATCAAAATCCTCGAGGAGAAAGCATGCAAAAACCTCTTTGACCTTGGCCCCAGCAACCTCTTACTCAACATGTCTCCAGAAGCAAAGGGAAAGAAAAGCGAAAATGAACTATTGGGACCTCATCAAAACAAAAAGCTTCTGCACAGTGAAGGAAACAATAAACAAAACTAAAAGGCAACCTATGGAATGGGAGAAGGTCTTTGCAATTGACACATCAGATAAAGGATTAATATCCAAAATCTATAAAGAACTTATCAAACTCACCACCCAAAAAACAAATAACCCAGTGAAGAAATGGGCAAAAGACATGAATAGACACTTCTCCAAAGAAGACATCCAGATGGCTAACAGACACGTGCTCAAAATCACTCATCATCATGGAAATACAAATCAAAACCACAATGAGATACCACCTCACACCTGTCAGAATGGCTAACATTAACAATTCAGGCAACAACAGATATTGGTGAGTATGCAGAGAAAGAGGATTTCTTTTGCACTGCTGGTGGGAATGCAAACTGGTGCAGCCACTCAGTATGGAGGTTCCTCAAAAAATTAAAAATAGAACTACCCTATGACCCAGAAATTGCACTACTAGTATTTATCCAAGGGTTACGGGTGTGCTGTTTCAAAGGGGCAGATGCACCCCAATGTTTATAGCAGTGCTATCAACAATAGCCAAAGCATGGCAAGAGCCCAAATGTCCATCAACACATGAATGGGTAAAGATGTGTGTGTGTGTGTGTGTGTGTGTGTGTGTGTGTGTGTGTACAATGTTGTATTACTTGGCAATCGAAAAGAATGAAATCTTGCCATTTGCAACTATGTGGATGGAACTGGAGGATATTATGCTAAACAAAATTAGTCAGAAAAAGACAAATATCATGACTTCACTCATATGAGGACTTTAAGATACAAAACAGATGAACATAAGGGAAGGGAAGCAAAAATAATATAAAAACAGGGAGGGGACACAACATAAAAGACTCTTTTTTAAAGTTTTTTTTTCAACGTTTATTTATTTTTGGGACAGAGAGAGACAGAGATTGAACGGGAGAGGGTCAGAGAGAGAGGGAGACTCAGAATCGGAAACAGTCTCCAGGCTCTGAGCCATCAGCCCAGAGCCTGATGCGGGGCTCGAACTCACAGACTGCGAGATCGTGACCTGGCTGAAGTCGGACGCTTAACCGACTGCGCCACCCAGGCGCCCCATAAAAGACTCTTAAATACAGAAAACAGAGGGTTGCTGGAGGGATTGTGTGCAGGGAATGGGCTAAATGGGCAAGGGGCATTAAGGAATCTCCTAATCATTGTTGCACTATATGTTAACTAACTTGAATGTAAATTAAAAATTAATTAATTAATTAATAACAATAATCATAGCATTAATGTGTCAACTAGAGACTTCTTCATATACTGCTTTGAGGTCATCTGAAAAATGCAGCAGATTGAAACTTGACCAACCACATATAGCTGTGGGCTAGATAGATGCATTGGTGGATGGATGGATGGATGGATGGATGATAGATAAACATAGATATAATTAGTTTTCTCCTATGGGTGAGATACTGTACTATAAGCTTCATACATATAAGTTAATTTATTCTCCACTACCATGCTAAAAGAGAATATTGTTATTCATTTGTCATTGATTGAAATAGTGGGCTTAGAAAGATTAATTTACTAAAGATTGCTAAACAAAGAGGTAGCTGAACCCAGCTTGAACCCACAATTATCTGATTCCAGAACTTTGGAACATTCTGTGCTGCTTTGCTATGTTGTCTTTCAAGAGAAAAAAATCAATTGTTTTGGGGATCCACTCACATTCCTTTACCCTGAACTCTGCTGTTCTTATCAAACAGGTGATACGGCTGCCGACCCACCTGGGTCCTGAAATCTCCAATCTGGCCTCAACATTAACCTTTAACCAGCTGAACCAAGCAGCCTCAGTGGGCTGATGGCCCTATCTTGAATGACCATGTAGGGCATGACATACCCAAATAAGCATTGTCTGTGGGGAGAGACTACTATTGATCCACTCTAGCCACCAAGAAGGTGAATTGGTGTGACGGTTGAATCCATCTGATTCAGGTTCCTCCCCTCAGTATAATGGATTCTCTAACTCAGAGCTTAAAAAGCATAACAGAAAGACTGGTTGAGAGAAATCACCACCCTCCCCCACCTCTTGCAGACAACAGACAGACACATGGTTAATTATATACTGTGTACCTATACATACAAATTGTTCGTATAAATACACCCATATATACATTTATATATAATTATATACAGGTATATATAAACTGAAACCCAAGCATTTAGATGCATTCAATCACATACGTAGATTTTGCATGAAATAAAGACAAGGACTCTTGGTTTTGTTTGTTTGATGTTCCATAGAGTCTGGAATAAATTAAATGCTAAAGAAATAGTCGTTAAATATATAAATGAAGTCTGATTTTAGTAACATCTCTCCCAATCCTCCTCATTTGGCATTGCTAAAGTCTTCAGCCAGCAGTTATTGAGGTCGTTTTCTTTTAACCCCTCTTCTGGATCCCCTTCTGCTGTTGCCTGGTTCTGTCTCCTCTCCAGATTGCTTTTCCCCATCCATACTAGTCTCAGCCCGTATCCACCTATATGGGATCACTTCCTTCCGTAACAGCTTATTACAGAGAGGCCACCTGACTGCAATCATTCACCCTTCGGTCATTAAGCTTGAAGGTTTTTTGCCTTGAACTAAATGGTTCTTATTAATTTTATTATCACAGTTATTATTTTTAGTTACGAATAGCACTGACCTGCACAACTCTGAGTGCCCAGGATATCGTCCTCCAATGCCAACAGGCTCTGATAATGCTTTCTGCACAATGCCTACTGCAAGGTTTCTAAGTGTCCATGAACACGATAGGTGTAGAGAAAAGAAAGCTGAATATTTTAGTACAGATTCCAGGCTCCTCCATTTATTAGCTGTGGGACCCCCATCAAATTACTTCATTTATCTAATCAACAGTAAACTCTGCTTCAGACAGAGATTTCTGAGGGATTAAAGAGGATAACGTGTATGGAAGGCTCAAACTCAGAATCTTATAGACATTAAATGCTCAGTAAACGGTCTGATATTTGACTTGAGCCTACAAAATGGGATATTGTAAATCTTTATGGCTTTAGGTAGAAAAGAACATCCATGTTTGCTGTTACCTGGAGTATTCTCCTCCTTTTCTGGGAAGACCTTCTCTCTGTGGTCCCTACAAGTGTGCCACAATGAAGTCACATCAGTCACAATGCTGGAATTTAAAACAGTCCACTTGCTTGTCCCCTGGGTGGCTCAGTACGTTAAGCGTCTGACTCGACTTCAGCTTAGGTCATGATCTCATGACCTACATGAGACCCACATTGGGCTCCATGCTGACAGTGCAGAGCCTGCTTGAGAGTCTCTCTCTCCCTCTCTCTCTGCCCCTCCCCCACTGGTGTGCTGTCTCTCTCTCTCTCTCAAAAATAAATAAATAAACTTAAAAAAATAAAACCAGTCCACTTGCTTCCTTGCTAGGGTTTTTTTTAACTGTTACTTGCTTACATATTGCTTAAAACTACACTGCGGAATACTCCAATTTTGGATTACAGTGAAAACCATCTTCAGTTGATAACAACAACAAAAAAGATCCTTTACGTGAGATGGAAAGAGACCAGATTTTCTTTTCACTAAATCTAATGCGAGTATAGGGCTTGATGGACTTGCTCTCTGTGGTCACCATCAGAAAATATTCCAAAGGGATCAGTGGAAATAAGAGCCCGTCACAGGCAAGTGAGGTGGTGAAGGATGTTGGAGCCAGTGTGCTACATGAATAATGGATCATCTGGTCACAGCTGGATGAAGGTGTCTGTTCCACTCTTGTGGCAAAATTGCTGATTGTAATCTTTTTCTTTTCTTTTCCTTTCTTTTCTTTCTTTCTTTCTTTCTTTCTTTCTTTCTTTCTTTCTTTCTTGCAAGAACTAAGTTAACAGAGCAAAGAGGAATGCCAGTGGATGTGTAACTTGACATTAAGTAAAATCTCTTTCTGCCGATGAGTAGCCTTGTCATTTTAGTAGAGTGAATTCTTTCTGAAAGGTCATTTTAGATATGCAGTAGTGCTCTGTTGCCATGAAATGCTGAACATAGAGTAGACCCATTGGGAGAAAGGAGTGCATTGATTTTGAATCAGAAGAATTAAGTTCAAATCCTGGCTTTGCCACATACTTGCTGCATAACTGGGTATAGTTACTCAGCCTCACTTTTATAACCAATAAAATGGAGATGGTTCTTGCTTCTTTGAAGGGTTGTTGTAAAGATTAAATGGAAATACTGTTCCATGGAATATATTTATCACTTTAGAAGATATTAGGCCCTTCCTCCAACCTTATGCTTGTGCAAAAAAAAAAAAAAAAGAGGAAGAAGAAAAATGACAGATGGACCACATTGTAGCAAGTGTTCTCATGCTCCCAGATTTGTGTACAAAGCAGGCATGTAACAGAGAACTTCCCAGTGCCTTCACCTGTACACTGAAGACGACAGTAATAATCTCTGTTCTTCCTATTTCGCAGAGTAAATTTAAGGCCCAAATCAGATACCAATTATGAACACTCTTTGGAAAGAAATAAACAGCTTCCTGTCCTCTTCTTGTCTCTCTCCTTTGGCAGGCCCTGGTAGGTGTGGAGAAAGACCACACAAGTCCAGACACCATGGCTCATCTTTCTTGTTTATGTTCTTTAATATCCTGGGGTTTCTCAGCTGTAAGATGACCTAACACAACTCTTTGGAAGGGTATGAATTCAAGCGACATTGGCAGTCTAACTTCTAGGATCTTGTTGACTTGTAAATAAGACCAGTCCAGCTTGGATTAACGGGGAGCTAATGAAGCAATCACCTGAAGAGGTTCCAAATGATATTGTGGAGCATGTTCTCATCCATCTCCTCAACACACCTGTGGGAAAAGCTTGTTTCTGGTTCTTATTTCGCTGATGAAAGAAGCAAGTTCAGACATTTTGAGTCACAAAGTTGTTAAATCCAAGCACTAAGAACATTTGTTTATTACAAATCCTTGGTTTTCTCCCCAAATCACACTGCTCCTTGCTTCACTGGGAGAATAAACATGATACAAGCATCCAGGAGAAAGTTCGTGGTAACATGCCGGTGAGGGCTACATGCCAGGGTGGAGAGTTGGAGGCCGAATCCAAATCATAGACCTGGCAGGGGAAGGAGTATAACGGAGCTCAGCCCAGCCTACTGCCCCCCTATGGAGGAATGTGTGAGTCACCATGTACCTCCAGCCAGCGGTGAAGCCCACCTTTCATCTCGCCATGGCTTGACCAGTGTGTTCTATCTTTCTCCCCATAGTGATCGTACCTTGTTCTGTGCCAGTTTCGTGAGCGATGATCCAACTTTCCAGAGAATCATGGAGCCATCATCTGCCCGGTTTCACAGATCAGTTATGAGCCTTAGGGAAACAAAGTACACAAAAGGTACAGCTGGAGTTATAGGGAGGGTGGACAAAGCTTCCGTTCTCTGAAAGGAGTCTCTTGGAAACTACTCCTGGCAGATTTTTGACTATGCCAATGTCAGTCCTGCAACATGAAGAGGCTCACGGTTCAGGATTATTTTCTTATTATGTTATTGTAAACCAAATGTCTCCAGGCTCCATCAGCCTATGGTCTCAAATTTGAACTTAAACTTCCTGGCTCAGTTGTCTCCACCTTTCTAAGTTCATGACATTATCACTGCCTTCAAGGGTCCTTCTGCTTAGCCTTCTGTCTCCCTGCGAGCCCCTAAGATGGACTTCCATGCTGCCGTGGCCCTGCCAGTATTTCTGGGGAGGCCATTCCCAGCGCTCCTGCCCGGCCCCCACCACATGGGCTCACTCCCCGACTAGTCTTGTCAGACTATGTTGCTCACCCTTGACTCCAGGCAACTGGTTCACTTTTCTTCTCTCGGTAAGGAAATGCCTCCCGTTCTGTGTTCCACGTTTCAAAGAGGGACCCCACAGGAGCTCTGCTCAGATGCTGAGCGTGATCGGTCTGCCGCCATTTTCTTCTCAGGTGTTTGCCCATTATACTCACGGCGCTCAAGCCGGCACCAAAACCCACTGCCCTCCAACCCTTGGGTGGAGTTGCTAAATCCATCACACAACACTTTGCTGCTTATGCGTAAGAGACTTTTTCCCAGGACACTGGCAACTCATCTTTGAAATGTGGCCTCTATTGCCTCTCCCAGCCACCCTCTTTCCCCTCTTTCTGTGACTGAAGTCCCAGTATGTGTGTTAACGAAGTTCCTTCTCAGAGTACTTCTAGCCCACACCCAAATGGATTCTTGGAATGATCCCCTGAAGCCACTCACCAGACAACTAGAAATTTCACCCTCACCCTACTCTGAAACAACAATGGCAAATCAGCATGGTGGCTGTGTTATTTCAGGAAGCAGTTTGAAATTATAGCAACTTCTGATTTTCCTCAAGGTTCATGGCTCTCATGAATTACTCCCGTTAACACAAGTTCTTACTAGTTCTTTCCCTCCTCCCCTCTAAAAGTATAAAAATTCAACAAACATTAACAAGTATTTGTTTTGTACCAATAACCGCATTAGGCACTTTCGTATATTCCTCCCTGCTCAGAATAACCATGTGCACTGGGTACAGTTATCCACACACAGAGTTAAAGACCCTCAGGCTCCAAGAGGTCAAGAAACCGGGGCGCCTGGGTGGCTCAGTAGGTTAAGCATCTGACCCTTGATTTCAGTTCAGATCAGGATCTCCTGGTTCGTGAGTTTGAGTCCTGCATCAGGCTCTGTGCTGACAGTGCAGAGCCTGCTAGGGGTTCTCTCTCTGTCTCCCACTCTCTCTGCCCATCCCACATGCTCTTCCTATCTTTAAATAAATAGATAAATAAATAAATAAATAAACTTAAAAAGAAAAACGAAAGAAAGAAAGAAACTGGCCCAACGTCATTCAGGATAGTAAGACTTTTGGTCTTTGAGACCGAAAGCCTGGGATCTTCAAAGTCCCTGTAGTGGTTCCCATTTCATGAACACACTTGCAAACGTATGGTATTATAAATTGCTCAAGGACATTTGATCCTTCCGTTTGGCCATGCTTTGGTGCAAACCAAATTATCCCAATTACACATCATAGCTTAAAACAATAACCCTTTTCTTCTATCTCGCAGTTTTGTGGAACAGGGATTCAGACGGGCTCCAAATGGGCCATTCCTCACAGGATGCTGACTACGTCACTTCAGCAGTGGTATTCGTCTCTGGACGGCGGTTCTGGAGAGTCTGAAAACATGAATGGTAGTTGGTGGGGGTGGCTGGAAAGCTGGACTTCACCAGGACTATCAACCAGGTTACCTGCTTTGACCTCCGCGGCATGGGAATCGCGGGAAGTGAGACCTCTCACGTGGTGTTTGAGGGTTCCCAAAGAGGATGATCCAAGAGGCAGGAAGCAGAAGCTGCTAGTTTCGTAAATGAGCATATCAGCACCTACACCACATTTTTGTTGTTCAAAACAGATACAGAGCCTGCCAAGGTTCAGGGAGAGGCGACAGAGACCCCCGCCTCTCAAAGGGAGGAGAGCTGAAGAAGTTACAGCCGTTCTTAGTGGACAACAGCTTCTTCCAGATTTCCTGAATATATATATATATATATATATATACATTCAGTAAATATAAGTGGAAAGAGATAATAATTATATTTTAATAGGTACCATTGTTACAGGCTCCAGATGGATGAACTTACTCTACAGCAGATTTTCTCAACCTCAGCACTGTTGGGGAGGGAGGGGGGGCTGTCCTGTGCAGTAGCGAACATTTAACAACATCTCCGGCCTCTCCCTGCTACATGCCAGTTGCACACCCCTCGGTTGTGACTATCAAAAATGTCTCCGCACACTGCCAGGTGTGCCCCGGAGGACAAAGGTGCCCCTCGTTGAGAACCACTGCTCTGGGGCAAGCACTAGATGCCAGGATACAGCGGAGTATCGCATATAACCCTCAGTAGGGCATACATCACATAGTATAACACCACCATTTTATGGAAGGGTAAACTAAGGCTCAGAGAGTTAAGTGATACCCATGGTCCCTCAGTGGGAAAAACCCTAGACCGGTCTGACTGCAAAGCCGAGGTTCTTTCTATCATGCCCTTCATCGCTGTTTTCTATTTCAAAATGTCTAGGATCCAGATAGATAGCCCAGGCCAGATAATCAGCTCTCGCAATCGGAGGCAAAACCCCAATCACGTCCCCCCAGCACCACCGAGGCCCGGCCGGCTCAGCAAAGGGGCCTGGCTTGATCCCTGAGCGCTTCAGGCCATGTCCAGCAGAGAAGGCGTTGATCCACTCAAAATTAGCAGGCGCCTCTGTTCCCTGTCCTGCTGTTTGCCTACAGAGGGAACTGGAGCCTAATTTGGATCTGTGCCTGACTCTGGGCGGCGTGCCAGGCCTGGGCGCGGGAAGGCTGGTGCACACGCACTCACCTGGTGTGCAGTCTATTTCAGGACACAACCTCAGCGGCCGCTGCCCGGGTGCCCCGGCAGGTGCGGCACGCCCTGCCTCTGTCCTGGGTGGAGGCGCCACTACTCTGGTGCGAGTTTGTCCTTGGAGCCTTCTTTTCTCAGCCCTCTTGCTCAGAGCGCAGTTCTTGACGCTTCTGCGCCCCACCCTCCCGGCCCCCACGACATTCCATCCTCACCCACGCCCACCTGCTCCCAAATTTGTTGTCTCCTTGGGGGAAGACAAACGTGCAACTCGCAGAATGTAGCTGAGGAAACAAAGTGGAAGTCGGTCCTACCCGGAGGCATGGGTCAAAAGCTTCACAGAGGTAGGCGAGCGTAGGGAGGTTCCCTGGAAAGAACGCTCAAGAAGAGGTCCAAGCAGGAGAGGACACTGCAGGTAGAAAAAGTCTCCTGTGAAAGGAACATAATGCTATCAGCGGACCCGGTCCTGGGGCCACCTCCGAACGCTGGGGAGACAGAGGCTGAACCATAAATTGGAAAGACCAGAGACTGAGGACCGGTGTTGGGGCCTTCCCTGTGTGCAAAGGGAAAAGTAAGACTTAAGGAAAGGTGGGGAAGGTGGATTTGCCCTTTAAAAAGATTTCTCCGTCGCCTCTGGACAGTAAGGTTGGGAGAGGGCAGAGCAGAATTCGAGGCCCTGGGGGAAACCCATGTGTTGGAACAATGTCCGGTTCCATCACTCAACAAGTATCAACATAGCGACTCTCCGTGCTACTGGGCACTCAGCTAGACAGCCAAAACGGACTGACGTTGTCCCATCACGAGCAGCTCGCCTGTCCTGGTAAGGATGACAGGGAGGAAACAACAGGCACAACGAATCACGCGGTTAGAATCCTCTAAGGAGGCGGAGTCTAGTGGCCCGGAACCGTGTCCAGCAGGAGAACGCGCACCATCGGAGGGCGCAGTCAGGGGCGGGGGCAGTTTGTCTTTGATATTGGATAAGTCAGTCCCCCACCGACCCTCTGGCTCAGGCCCTATTCATCATCACTTTACAGAGGCAGAAACAAAGGCTTAGGGGAGGGAGGCAAACCTTTTCCTTAAGGCAAGTTTCCCTTATACAAATATCTAAGGTACATAAATATCTACCTCCCTGAAAGCAAGTAGCAGCAGGAGCGGAGGCAGGGAGACTGATTCCAAACGCGACTGCTTCCCTCTGCCTTGTGCCCACCGCGTGACCTGTGATCTGGAGAACTCGGGTTTCATCCGTCTCTGGTCTCTCGCCTGGCCCTCCCCTTCCCTCCCTTGCTCCCCACCTCTCTCCTCTCTCTCTCTCTCTCTCTCTCTCTCTCTCTCTCCCTCTCCCTCTCCAAGCTACATTGTTTGGTTGCACTGTGTGGACAGAGCCAGCCGGCAGGGTGACCCTGGGGCAGAGATGGGAGCTTTCTGTTCCTTGCATCAGAAAAGCAGACGAGGCCTCTCTGGCAATTGGCCGCTGACACAAAAGGAGCTTGCGCTGTAGGTGACTCAGCTCTGGCCTCAGCAGTGCTCCACCATCGGCTGTTAAAAAAGAGACAAGGTGGCTTTCGGGAGACCTCAGACTGGTTCCCCAGCAAGCCACTGCCCACGGGGAAGCAGCTGGGCAGACAGTGCTGGCTTTTTAACGAACCGCACGGCAGAGGGCTTTCACAAGGCGTGAGCAGAAGCCCTGCTGGTCCGGGCCCGTCTCTAGGTCCTGTTCGACTGCGATATTTGTCTCTGTCACCTGGAAGGTGGCCCTGGGAGCAGGCGTGTGACTGGCTGACTCATTCTTCACGGTCCCAACATAGTTGTGAAGATGGCTTTGAACTGAGCGGGAGGGAAGAGTTCACATAAATGCAGAGGCATCTTCCCCGCACCCCTGATGGAAGCGCTGGGGCCCAGCAGAAAGGACCTGGACTTGAGAACCAGCTGGATGAACTTGGACCCCACCTCCCCCCCCCCGCCCCCGCACCACACACCCCGCCACCAAGCCCTTGGCAGCTGTGTGGCCGAGACCTGCGTGTATGTCAGTGCCCAATGGGACAGAGGAAGGGAGAAGGGGGAACAAATTGTCTTTGGGCCTGTCCCATGAGCCAGGGAGCTTCACTCATCTAATCTGGGTCAGTCCCCATTTCCTCCACAGTAGACAGTTTAACACGTGATTCTAACACCTCCCTCCCAAGGTGCTTGTGAGAACCAGTTGAAGGATACCAATTAAACGCTTAGCACCACAAACCTGTGAGATATTCATTGTCATAGTTATTATCACTGTAAATACTAGCCTCATTCTACAGATGAAAAACGTGAGTCTACGGAGCCGTTACAGTTGTTCCGATCCAGCTCTGCCTGGTCCCAGAGCCCCGTCAAAATACTGTTTCCCTGTGTCTTCCTTCTTCCCTTAAGGGGTTGGCTGAAACCCACTGAAGACAGAGTACAAGAGGAAAAAAGGGGCACCTGGGTGGCTCAGTCAGTTAAGCATCTGACTTCAGCTCAGGTCATGATCTCACGGTTCCTGAGTTCAAGCCCCGAGTCGGGCTCTGTGCTGACAGCTCGGAGCCTGGTGCCCGCTTCGGATTCTGGGTCTCCCTCTCTTTCTGTCCCTCCCCCGCTCAGGCACTGCCTCTCTCTCTCTCCTCTCTCTCTCAAAAATAAATATTTTTTTAAAAAAGGAGAACAGAATTTAGTCAAATGCTTCTTGGACAAATGATTTCATGATAATTAACACTATGAAGAAACTATGAATCCATCAAAATCATGTATTAGTAATTAAAAATAACTTTGTGAATATTTATCAAGGGCTATTTATGTGCTAGTCATTGTGCTGTGATGGTAGATAAAAAGGAATTAGACGTGAATACTTCCTGCCTACAGTTTGTAGCCCAGGAAGCACGCAGAAATCAGTAGTGATAGGAGCAGCGACAAATAACAATAATAACAATAAATAATGCCTTAGCCTATATTGATGTGTGTTACGTTCCAGACACAATAGGCAGCATCTTGTATGTACCGTCTCTTCAATGTTTTAAATAATCCTCTGTGATAGGAATTATTATTCCAGTTTTATAGAGGAGAGACCAGAGCTCAGGGAGGTTATGTAATACGACCAAAATTATATAATTTGGAAGTGGGACAGAAGCAAGAAGGAAAGCCAGGTCTGTCTGACCCAAATTCACCCCCACACCATTGTGCTACACTCTTTCTCTCCCTAACTAGCCTCTTTACTTGCAACGGCAGAAAACAAACCAGTTTGACCAAATGGCTTTAATAAAAAAAGTAGAATGACACCCATTAGTGCTAATAGGAGACAATACCAAATAAAATCATGTGCACGCCTTTTTGTCCGTCCAGTGTCTTATTTGGGTACAGACCCATTCTGTTGTACCATGTTTGGTCTTCCCAGGTGAAAACACACACACACACACACACACACACACACACCCCCGTCAGGACCAGCTCTGCACTCTCACTGTAGTTCACGCAAGCCTCTATAACGTCCAAGCCAGCTTTCTGGAAGCCCACAGGGTCCTTCTTTTCTACCGGCGGATGCCACCATCCTGTCACTTTAAACAGCCCTTAATCAAACAGTAGCGGTAGTGTGAGTCTTCATCAAAAGCTGTGTTTGAATGACATTAATGAGGACTATCATAATGTGATGTTTTTCTCATCTTTTTTCTTCCAAGTAGCTCGAAGGTATCCAAGCCAAACACAGATAGGCTTGAAGTCATGTGAAGGATGTAATTGGGGACAATACTGAGGGCAAGAAATTAACTGTAGCTAAATGGATACCTCCCCCGCAAAAGCACACTGAGAAGATGCTTCTCCACAGACGCGTCACTCTCTTGCCGAGTGCCAGCAGCGCAAGGGATACACGTTTTCACTAGATTCGAGGTATTTGGGGTGGTTGATACTCTCCCCAGCTTCCATCATCCCACAGTGTCTCATATCTGGCCACAGCTGCCCACGATTCACATCGCCCCCCCCCCTTCATCTTATACACAACGTACTTCAACCACACAAAAAGATTTCTTGATTATTCAAAATGCTGAAAAGCTCTTTACCGCATCTGCCATCCACAAATCACTTCAAGCTCAAGTTCAAGGTCCAGCTCGGAATTCACCTTATTGATAAAGCCCTCCCTGACCACCAAGTCCGGGAGGCTCAAGGACTTCCATTGTGTCCTGTTTCCCTCTGACACCGTCATTATCACCCTGTATTTGGGTCGTGTCTCGGAACATTTTTCTCTCTCACTAAACTGACCGTCTTACAGACAGGGCTTTATCTACATATTCTTTGTTGCCCTGTTTCCTGGTGAAAAAGAAAAAACAGCTTACATTCCAATCGGGGAGATAGTCAATGAATAAGAAAACAAACAAATAAACAAGCAAACTATTTCAGATTGGGATAACTTCTGGGCAGCAATTAAAAAATGGGGGATATAGTACAGAATCAAGGGGGATGTCAAGAACCTTCAAATGGGTGATCAGAAAAGGGCTCCCAAAGGAGGTACAATTTAAGCTGAGACAGAAAGGAAAAGAAAGATCCAGGCCCTGATGAACTGGGCCAAGTACAGTTCTTTGGGAGGCCCAGCAAGTGTAAAAGTCCTGTCGCGGCAAGAGCGTGGTCTGCGTAAGGCGCTAGGAGGCCCAGTGCAATGGAAGCTGGTAAGAACCAGTGAGACTGGAAAGAGACCAGGTAAGGACAGGGTCCATGGGAGGTCAGGCCGGGTCAGGCTGCATCTCGCAGGCCACCAGACTGTTGGCTATTCTAAAATGCAACAGAAGCTACTACACGTTGTTTCGTGGGCAAGTGAACTTATTTGATTTGTTTTTTTAAAGGGCGATTCTTCACCTGGATGGCTCTGCAGGTGAAGCGTCCGACTTCAGCTCAAGTCATGATCTCACCACTCGGGAGTTTGAATCCTGCGTCGGGCTCTGTGCTCATAGTTCAGAGCCTGGAGCCTGCTTCGGATTCTGTGTCTCCCTCTCTCTCTGCCCCTCCCCTGCTTGTGCTCTGTCTCTGTCTCTCAAAAATAAATAAACACTAAACATTTTTCAGAAAAAAAGTAAAGGGTGATTCTGACTTTTACATGGGAAGAAAACAGATTGAGGATTGGAGGGAACAAGGGTAGAAATGGGGAGGCCGGGTGAAGTCTATTCTTCCATTATCAACCACAGTGTCTGCCATGGTGGAGAAGCTCAAGAGAATGAATGAATGAATGAATGAATGAATGAATGAATGGGTTAGATTACCCTCAGGCTCACAGAAAAATTGTGGCTGGCCAATGCTTTCCCAGCTGGCTGTGATGATGTCTCCCTGTCACCCAGAGCACCCCCAGCACTTGACTTAGTCTGAAAAACTTTTAAAAGCACATTCTGGAAATTCCTCATTCGTAATAGACCTAGATTTCCCACGTCACAGGCTTGCAAAAATCACCATCTTGTCCTGGTAACATTTTATCATGTTTGACATTACCTCTTAGCACCGTTCTTAATGCCTGTGAACAGGAAACGGCCTCCTATTTTCTGGCAAAAAAAAAAAAAAAAAAAAAAAATCAGGTTCTGCTCTAACCGGAAAAAAGAAGGTGAAGAGAGGGGGCAGGAGTTCTGACGCGGACTTTCATCCCCTTCTCAGGAAGCTGGCTGCAGGCCATGCTTGTAGTCTTGACTTCAAACCTGTAGAACCTCAGTGTCCCCCGGGGAGCCAGAAGGGGTGGGGTCCTGGCTCTCGGAGTTCCTGAGCCGCACAAGTATCCGCTTTTCCTCAGCAATCTCCTGCTTTATTAGCTAAGCTGCTCTGAAGTCTGGACAGGCACATTTCATGCTGAGTTTATGGTGAAAGCATTTTGGCAGGTTCCAGTCCCAGGGTGCTCCAGAAAGGAGACCAGGGGCTGTTGAATGCAAGCCATGCTGGACGCTTTCCTAAACCAACAGGAATCAGCTGCTCTTTGACAGAGGGGTCTGCTAACAGATGGGAAATCCTTCAGGGGGAGCAGAGGTAGAGAGAACTGGGTACTGAGTACTGAGTATTCCGAACGCATAGGGTTCCAAGCAGAGCACATCCTCCCCCCCCCCACCCCGTGCCCTGTAGCCCCTGTAAGGACCCTTACAGGGACATGAAAGTAGTTGTCCAATGTCATACTTCTAAACATGTAAATGCAAAAAAAGTAAGTGAATTGCTGAACTCGATGGGGGGATTGATAATCAGGTAGCTCCATTTCCCATGAGGAAGTTGCCACGCAAGGTCGTGGGGTGACCTTTCCGATTTGCCAAGCTGTTGAAGGGCACAGCAAAAAGATGTCAAGTAACCAACTGCCACTCAGCCCAGCCTCTTTCTGATGGTATACTTTGTCGGTGGCCCAGGAGGCACTCTAAGGTGATGGCTAGGGACATCTTATCATCATACAGACCTGAGATGGAATCTCTGCGTGGCACTGGCCACATCTGTGACCTTCTGCGGGATCTTCACTGGAAAAAAAAAATGGTAATAATAGCACCCGCCTCCTAGATATAAATGAGGTAATTACTATAAAGTCCATGCACGGAAGTTGTCGCCCATGTGTTCACCCAATATTTCACTTTCTTCTGGATGTTGAGGACAACGATGGTGACAGCACCTTTGCACTTGGGTGGGGCCACGGACTGGTTCTGGTCAATGGAATGTAGACGGAAGTGCCCGTGTGCCCCCATTTTATTTTTATCCTCTTTCCGCAGTGACTGCCCTTGAAGACGGCAGGGTCATGAAATGGCCAGATGCTGGACCCTGGAGTCACCATGTGGAGGAGAGTCACCTGACCAATAGCATTCACTCTGAACCCTGTGAATGAGAAGAAAAGGCTTTCACGTTAAACCGTATTTTAAGGGGTTGTTATACCGGTACTGTCTTTTCCTTGAATATTGCAAACTCTTGTTAATTTATTATAGATAGCGTTATTTTGCTTCATTCAGAGTCTCCATAAGTTACAGATTTCTGTAATCAGACTTCTTTTCAGGGGTGGATGGCCCAACATCAGCTCTGTTGAGAGACACCATCGGATTCTGAAACCTTCAGTATTTTGTCAAAACTCGGCAACCGAGGGAGTTCTCAATGTTTGTAAGCAATCAGTGAAGCGGTTCCTAAGCTCCAGCCGTTGCTGGAGGTACCATCGCGTGTGTCATCTGTGCTGTCCTCACAGCAGCCCTAGAAGATGGCAAGGTTCCACCCATGCCCATCCCCACCCCAGCTACCTTCCACACACCATGCTCCCCGCCAAGAAGAGACAGATGCATGGCTTTCACCTTCACTTTGTTTAAGTCCCTGGAACACTATCCACAACAGTATTCCTCCGCCACGCACATCACCGACCTCCATTTATTTTATTTTTTTTATTTTTTGCCTCACGGGCACCTAGTTTGCTATTTGTTCTCAGCACCAGTCCCCCTTGGCAGACCAGGGCCGAGCCCCGGGGAGAAAGGGGGCTCCTTAACTGATGCCACATGAAGTTCTCATCGTCCTTCAAAATTAGTTTTTTTTATGAGTAGGAGGGGAAAAAGCTGGAGGTCATATAAAACATACAGCACTTGGAGGTTACATAAGCAATAGTATGAAACACTATTTTTTCACAAAATGAGAAAAAGATGTGTCTTTCGGAACGTATGAACGAGTGTGTCCTCAAATTGTGTTATGTGCCTTTTTAGGCTATTCTTTAGAGATTTTACCCCTTCTTTTACTATCTACATGGGAAAAGGTTATGATGACCCTTGCTGAAATGAAAGCTATTGCCAATTATGTTATTGATGAATCCTGGCCCTGACTTTAAACACCAGTGTTCCTCCTGAATAAGGACAGAAAACCAGATGATAATTCTTCTGGAGAAGTTATCAGTATTTGCAGTTTATTAAGAACAATGAATAAGGGTTTCTTGCACGTGCCTATAAAGAAAAGCAGGCACTTGGTCCCCCGCAGAAGTCACCGTTTCGGAGCATGCCTGCCCGGTGACTGATGAAGTAGGTTTTGTGTAAAATGCAAATTCACATTTTGTGGAAATTGGAAGTTCATTCATCTAAATCATGTCTGTTATAGTCTATGACGGCTTTTGAAAATTGCCAGGGTCGGTTTTTTATTTGATCTTTCAACATTATTGGAGGTCATATAAACAGGATTATATGAAGTCTTTCACTGTCAATTAGTATAATTCTAAATCAACATTCTGTCAGCGATGTGCAGATTTTACAGCATAAGGAGAAAGGGAGAAGAGCTCATTTTTCCTTCAAATGGATTTCCCCGGCTTTCGGTTAGTGCTTAATTAAAAAGAAAGGGAGAGGGGCGCCTGGGTGGCGCAGTTGGTTAAGCGTCCGACTTCAGCCAGGTCACGATCTCGCGGTCCGGGAGTTCGAGCCCCGCGTCGGGCTCTGGGCTGATGGCTCGGAGCCTGGAGCCTGTTTCCGATTCTGTGTCTCCCTCTCTCTCTGCCCCTCCCCCGTTCATGCTCTGTCTCTTTCTCTCGCAAAAATAAATAAACGTTGAAAAAAAAAAAAAAAGAAAGGGAGAGAGGGAGAACAGGAAGGAACTTGGATGGGGGGGGTGGGGGGGAAAGAGGGGAGGAAGAAAATGGAAGGAGGGAGAGAAAGAAGGAAAAGAACTACCCAGTTTATTTTAAGGTGTTTTAGGAAATTAAGCCATTCCTTATTTTCATCTGAAGGAAAAAAAACAACACAGAATTATTAAAAGGTGAAAAAAATTCATTTTCTATGAAAATTGGAGGCCTAAATGGTATTCCAATTTTGTCATCGAAAATGTGACTCTGTCTGAACCTAACATGTAGGAGACTTATTTTTAGCTAATAGATCTCGCACAGGGCACTAATGTTTTTGATGGAAATGAAGACCACATTTCATTTGTTCGTGGAATATCAGCCCTACTATTAAGTGTAATTTCCTTGACTTACATTTGCCTTCAAGGATTTCAGAGCACTCGGGGCCAATACTTTCTATAATTCTTCCAAAATATAAGGAAGAACTCCTTTCATTTGAAAATTTCTACAAATACTAGATTAAATTTTCGCCTTCTTCTTGATAGCTCTGGAGGAAGCCTCCCAGGGATGGAAGAGACAAGTTTTAGAATCAGGTAAGTTATCTCGTTTATCTCATTATCTTTGTAAGGAAAAAAAAAAGAATACTCTTCCATAATAGGTGGGGAAGCGTCAAGAAGTAAAATGGAATCACCCAATGCAGAGGCGCTTTCCTAATCTAGCGATCAGTGACCGACAGAGCTCGCTGTGTCAGGATTTCCATGTTGTAGCTTCAGAAGAGCTTCAACCTTCAGAGTTAGAGCTCCAGGTAGAATACCAGGCTGCCTCTTGCTCTCGGCGTGACCTCTCAGTCCTCACCCACGGAGCAAGGAGAATTATAGTCTCTACTCAGAGCGGCAACAAGAACATCACATAATGTATGACGATGACTGGTCCCGTGTGCGCTGTGCCACCCCCATCATCGCTGTCATCTTTGTCTACCTCCATAGCTTCAAAATTAACCACATCCAGTCTCGCTTCCTTTCAGTTTATTCTCAAAGCTGCAGCCAGAGTGAATTTTCTGAAATATACACCTGATACTATCGCTCCCATGCATAAAATCACTCAGTGTTTCTCCCTTGTTCACGGAATACTGTTCATGATCCCTAAAGTAGAAGACCTTTGAAAATCAAGCACTGGCTTTTCTCCCTCTGGTATCTTCTCCTGTCCCTCCCTTCTCTGCCCCTATTTCCTGTTCCTTCTCTGAACTTCCAAACTTCAGAACTGATAATCCTAAAAACTTCCTTCCATTTATTTGCACTCTCTGTCTTGACCTCCCCCCTGCCTAGAACTTCCTCTCCTTTCTTGTCCTCAAAAGGTTAGATCAAAATACATTTTTTTAACTTAAAGCGAAAAAACCCAGCCTTGTGCTATGCAGAGGAAGAGAAATGGACTCTGCTTGAGTGATGCTGAAAGAGGAACAGGTGTCAATTTGCTCACCAAGAGGGGATCATTATGAACTCATCAGTGCTGCTGCTTTTCACATCCCCGCTGTGGCTGGTTTGCTCACACTGCTAACATAGTCACAATCTAAGCATTCCCAAAGTCAGCCTGGCCAGCTTACAGTACATCTTAGAAAGAATCTGCAGCACAGATTTAACCAATACTCTACAAATATTGGGAAATGATAAACATATGATTCTGTGTAAGTAGTTACGTGGCTGTAGTTAATGTGGAAGATCATTTCCCCCAGCGCCCTGCTGGGCAGGCAATAAGGGAGCGCCTTCTCAATGAGCTTTGCTAAGTGAGTCAAAGGACAGGACCAAGAGCTGGGATGTACTATTTCTGTTTGGGATTATGGTGAGTTCGAGGATACTACAGATGGTCTTTGAAAGACCCATGAATACGTATACCCTGCCAAGTCTCCATCGCCCTTCTTGTTATGAAATCCTGGGAGAAATATATGAAGAGGAGAAAATGGCAAATCAGAAATCAAGTGCCACTTTATTATAATTAGGTGGGCTTTCACCTAAGACTCCAGTGATAGATTCTTTGGGAAGATGGGCCAGAGACGTGGCTTGGAACACATAGTACACAAAAGCCTAAGGAGTTTTATTTGCCCTTCAAGCCCAGACACAAATCTGTGTTGTCTGGGTGGCCCCGTGTAAAATGAGACTTAAGGGATTAACGCACTAGAGCATGCATTGGAGAAGAGTACAAAGTATCACGTGGATCTCCTCCTATGTAGAATTATTACCCCACTCATGTGACTGTTTTAGCCTTGAACAAATGTTAAGACACAGACAAAGGATCGTGGCTCTATAGGCAACCTTATAGTAGAGTTATCTTGCCCACTGGTATGCATGCTCTTGCCCACTGGTATGCGTATTCTGGGTAATGACTCAGAATCTTGTTTTCAATATGCTCTCTGATTTACACTTGCATATGACCTTGTGGGTCCACACTCTGACCTTGAAGCCATGGAACAAGTCAATTCCAGACTCTGAACTCAGTTTTTTCATCTTTCAAGTGATGTATTAAGCAAGATGCCTCTATGGTGCTTTCCAGCTCTGATGTAATGTTATGTGACCATAAATAAACATTACCTTCTATAAAGCAAGAGGATTAGTAAAACCCAGTACTTCTCCTGATAGCAAAATGAATTCCTTTTGGATGTAAATTTTATTTTCAGAGTCTTCATACTTCTATCCCCAGGCAACTCTTTCATAGGAGGCTGGGTGAGGGAAGGTGATTGACGGGGCCACATCCATTCCAGTCCTGCGGTGAAAGCCCCAAATACCTTACTTCAGAAAGCTCAGAGCGTAAAAAATCAGGGAATTTACCCAATCTGTTCTCTAGGGAATTCTAATGAGAATCCAAATATTCAGAAACAAGGAACAAGCATTTCCCATATGAACATAATGGGACAGTCAGCATTTTTTCACTTCTCTCCCAAGAAGTCATGTTTTAAAAACACTATAAAGAATTTTTAAAAATGTTTTAAACCCGGCAATCTGCATTTTCAACGAATGCAGACAGGACATTCTGACACACAGGGTCTATGAAATCCAAAATACACATAAAAGGCTGCCCCAAACTGAGAGGGAGAGAAGGCAACAGTGAGTGACAAGAGGGTCTGACACCGTCGAAGCTCAGAAACATCAACAGAAGATACATTTCTTAGAGGTGAGGTTCATGCCATAAAGTGCAAAAGCTGTCACCCTTCTTCACAACAGGTAAGAGAACTGAGTGAGCAGGCTTGGTGGAGAGGCAAAGAAAGTTCCACCGACACAAAAGTACCCAGATCAGCAGTATTTGCAGGGATCATGCTAACAATGGACAAGCAGAGGGCCTCCGGGGTCAGAGCCTTTGAAGCTATTCTCCTACGCACAGGAATCTGCTGAAGATAGCTGGTCTCAAAACACCCATTTCATTAAAAGATGCATAATTACACAGGAACAAGAAATTCATTCAAAGATAGCTCTTGAAACATCTGGAAAAGAGAAGCAACATTTACAATGAGATGTCGGAAGGAAGGAAGGAAGGAAGGAAGGAAGGAAGGAAGGAGGGAAGGAAGGAAGGAAGGAAGGAAGGAAGGAAGGTAGGAAGGAAGGAAGGAAGGAAGGAGGGAAGGAAGGAAGGCAGGGGGAGGGAAGGAAGGAAGGAGGGAGGAAGGGAGGGGGGGAAGGAAGGGAGGGGGTAGGAAGGAAAACAGGAGAGAGGAAAAGAAAGGAAAAATTTAAGAAGAGTGGAAAAACCCATAGCAGTAAAAAGTAGACAAAGGAGAGAGAGACACACACAGAGAGAGAATACACATACACATACACATATACATAATATGCGTAAAGAAAATTTGATAAGAGTCACAAGGTTTAAAGGGAGGCTTTGCATTGTATAACATTCTATATATTTTTTCAATTTTTGGATAACATGAATTATTACACATAAATCTTTTTAAGTAGAAAAAAAGGAACAAGATAGAAATATGATGGGAAGGAAGGAAAAGTAACATGCTTGATCCAGCCATTTACGTATGCAGATGTATTCAGCAAATACTTACTGAATGCCATTATAGATCAGGCACTGTTCTCAGTACTGAGTATCCAACAGTAAAAAAAAAGCAGACAGAAACAGAAATCTCCGCCCTTATGAGCTTTCATTCTAAAGAGGAGAAATGGACAATAGACAAATAAAAAGGTATTGTTTCTCAAAAGGTAATATAAATGGAGAAGAATAAAACACAGTGAGGGAGAGAGAGCATGCCAGGGGAAAGAGGAATTGTTATCCTGGACGCAGTAGTTAGGAAAGGCCTTGCAGATAAGGGAGGAAGACATTCAAAACCACTCAAGGAATAAGGAATGGAAAGCAGAAAATGCCCTGTGGCAGAAGTGTCTTGGCTATTTAGAAAGTATCTCGAAGGGCACCTGGGTGGCTCAGTCGGTTGAGCTTCTGACTTTGGCTCAGGTTATGATCTCCCAGTCTGTGAGTTCGAGCCCCACGTCGGGCTCTGTGCTGACAGCTCAGAACCTGGAGCCTGTTTCAGATTCTGTGTCTCCCTCTCTCTCTGCCCCTCCCCCGCTCATGCTCTGTCTCTCTTTCTCTCTCTCTCTCTCTCTCTCTCGTCAAAAATAAATAAACATTAAAAAAAAAAAAGTATCTCAAGTTCAGAATGGCCAGAGTGCAGGAAGACAGAGGTGAAGGGGAGGAAACACAGGGAGGTGATTGGGGGGGTGGGGGCGGGAAAGGGTGCAGCATACACAGGGCTTGGGATATTAGTTTGAGGATTTAGCTTTTTCTCTTAGAGGTAGGAAATTTGAAGAATTTCAAGCAAAGAAGTGATACGATCTGATTTCTAGTTGACTTTAGAGCATCACGCTGGGTGTTGTGCTAACTTAGCAACTACTTAAACCAAGGACCAAAAAAGGTAAACATGTCCCATTAAGATGATCATAAATGTTGGGCCACGTTCTCAAAAGTTTAGGCACAGCTAGAAGTTTAGAGAATTAGCCCCTCCAACAACAATGTCCTCCACTCCCTTCCATGCCTGCATTGTCAATATGCAATGTGAGGCTGGGCTCGAAAGAGGTTGTCTGAGAACCATATGATTTTGAAGCAAAGATAGGCTACTATTCCTCAGAGCCAAGGGAGGAAGGCTCTAAAATCACTGTGCACATAATTTGGGGGTGCTTTCAAGAAGATGTTTTCATTTTCCCATGTGTTATCTGGCTAACTACACACTTCTAGAATTTTCATAGCACTACCAGAAAAGAATCAAGGGTTGGGGAGACAGGTGATCATGGGTAACCCCATGAAGGGCACTTTGCCTCCAAACTCATTGTAGAAGGCATGACTTTTGAATCCCAAGAACGCCTGCCATCTCAAGAGTTAGCTGTGAAAGGTGAAAGAGACTGGGGGTTAATGGTGTTGTTGGGGTCACCCCAGGGGCCACCAAAGTACAGAGTGTGTGGAGCTGGACACAAAGAGAGGAAAGTATCAGAGGCGATTTCTTGGCACCAGCTGTGTGTCTGCTGTGGCATGGGGCCACATCTCAAAACAGGGACAGTGAACTGGAACAGAAGTTTTGGAAACCCCAAAACACTTAATTGCATCTAATAAAAAGAGAGGCGTTTGTGTTTTCTGTCTCTACCTATCACCCAAATCCTCAAACTCAAATCCTCCTATGATTTTGCATTGTACGTAGGCAAGCATTTTTTTTAAGTTAATAGTACATGAATAAGTCACAGGAATAAAAGGTACAGCACAGGGAATATAGTCCAGAACATGGCATGGTGATAGGTGGTAGCTACCCTGTGGTGAGCACAGCATAAGGTATAGAATTGTTGAGTCAGGATACTATACACCTGAAGCTAATGTAACATTCAGTGTCAACTACACTCAAATAAAAAATAAAAGTTGTACGTGCAATATGCAAACAGGGCCCAAAGGTGAGATAAGGAAATGGTTGAAATTTGGAAATCTGTGACTGAATGCAATGCATTTATTTCACACACCATGAAAGTGAAGGAGGAAATATGACTTCCGCAAGGTCACATTGCTAGTTAGTAGTAATGCCAAGTGTGGAACACAGAGCTCTTTTCTCTCAGTTCATTTCAGGACCTTCCAAAGCTGATCAGAAGAGCGGACAACAGACTAATCATGTGACGTGAGGATGTGGGCATATTTATGTTCATAGCTCCTTGTACCATCTCCAAAAATGAATGGTTGCACAGAGGGAAAACACAGAGCTGTGAACCAGAGCACTGGTGTACCCACTGGAGGGTGTTATGACGATAATTTATAATGCCATTGCAATTACAGCAGAATTATGGCACGCCCAGCACCTAATAGAGCTGTGTGCATACTCTTGAGAAAGACGAATGTGTAGGCATCTCTAGCTGCAGCAATGAGATTAAATGGCTCCCATCCCCGATCCCGCCATTGATTTTTGTAGCCCTCCCATTAACATGATACTTCACATACCATCTCTCTATCATTCCTTGGAGGTTAAGACATAGTTTTAGAGTATAAATAATTAGACCCTCAAAATCTGAGGTGACAAATCTTCTACGCCTCCAATTGCCATGAATCAGGACACATAAATCAGAACCCCTTTTGAGGATATGTTTGTGGGGCGAAGGCATGTCGACAGAATGAAACTGCTTTGTGTTTCTTTCTTCCTCTCTCCTCTTTTTGCCTCCTATGCACGCTTGGCTTTGGACGTGAATCTGTTAGAATAGGGTGACTATATAAATCAGGACATTTTTTGTAAAAGGGGTGTAAGAAATTTTTGTAAAAGGGGACTAAGGACAATTAGACCAAACAGGGATGGTGGCTGGCAAAAAAAAAAAAGAGCACATGTTCATCCTAGTTTGAGATCATAATGCCTTATGAGTGTTGGTCTTTGCTTTGGTGTCTCATAAAGTGTTTTTCTGTGGGTTTCTCATTGCCAAAGCAATGATACCACAAAAGGTGATCAGCTTAATACATGCAGCGACCACCTTTTATTGAGTGCCTATTTTGTGGTCCTAAATGTTTACGATTAGGAACATTGGGCTGCCCATAACAATCTAGTATAGCTTGATCAACCACTCTGTGCCTGAGTCTTTGCTGAATATAAAGCACTCGTACACAGTAGCACTCAAAGAGGTGAGCTATTCCTACGATATGCAGAAGTGTGTGTGTGTGTGTGTGTGTGTGTGTGTGTGTGTGTACACATAATGCCATCTACTCTTTCAGGAGCCTGATGGGGCAGATATCACTAAGCAAAATTTTCAGTGAAAACACTGAGATCAACAAAGATAGGCTATTTTCCCGAGGTCACAGAACTATTACAAGTTGGAAAGCTTGTATTCGAACTCGTCTGTCTGACAGACTCTCACTTGTAACTATCTTACTGCTTCCTGCTGGAAGTCCTACATTAGTGTCAGTTGAACAAAAGAGAAAATTCTTTGTCTAACGCGGGCTTACACACTTACTACTTTACTCATGAAATGCCTCTTAGGTATTTTATGTATACATTTATTTGTTTGTTTACTACTGACTTATGCAAACTCATCTTGTTCCGGAAAGATTTACAGTGGTTTACTATTGTAAAATGCATACTTCTAAAAAATATAGGTTAAGAAATCAGGGAGAGAGCAAATGAGAATAGAGAGAATAAGAGTAGAGAAAGATAAGATGAGCCAAGGATGAAGTTAGCATTCAAACGGGAACAAGCTTTCGTTGAGCACATCCACTGTAGCTAATACTATGTAGGAATAGGGGATTTAGATGTAAAATTACAAGGTCTCGCCTCTTCATAGACGCAGAGTCTAATGAAGGAGATACATACGCAGACAAACAATTACAGGGCACTAAGGAAAACTGGAAAAAAGATATACAAATCCCCGTGGGAGCCTGTAAGGAAGACATACTCCATTACATTTGCATCTTGCTCATGGCAATCTGATATTTTCCCGATTTACTTATTTGTTGTCTATCTTCCCCCATTGAAGAATGTAACCTTCAAGAGATTTGCTGTCTGGTTGACAACTGTGACTCCTCTACCTAGAATACTGCCTGCCACATCAGAGGTGCTCGGTGAAGAAGTGAATGAACGAGGCTCATTGAGGTTAAAAAAGCATTTTATTTTGTACAGCAGGTAAATTGCAAAACAATTCCAGTTCTATCTGTCTTCCCTAGACCTTGGAGGTGACCTGCTGAGGTAGTCACATCCTACAAACTGAAACTGGCAAAGATTCAAAAACAGTGGATGGAGAACGGGTCAGGGAGTGTATATCAACCCACCACCAAAAATGGGGATGGCCATTACTAAGAGCAGTACTTCTGGAAAAACCAGCGTGTCAAAGACAACTGATCCGTCCAACTTGCCACACCCAGTAGGAATCCAGTGAGGTGTGTAAATCCAACTCCCTCTGGGTCTGTATACTTTTTACCACACCTCACTCGGGAGAGGAAATTGGGCAGGAGATCTGAGAAAATACCTGAATAAAGAGAAAGGAGGAGGTTTAGGGCACAAAGGAAGGACATAAGAAGGTGGAAAGTCAGAATACACAAATGTTTATTGATTCATTTTTTTTAAAAAAATCATATTTCAGTAACAGAAAAAAATTGCTGTGCATTAATCAATGCAACATTGACATACGTTGAGACAGATTGATGGCCTTAGCCTTTTGAACACTTAATACTTTTAGCTGCTTTTATTCTCTTATATTTTCTCTACTAAAGTGTTTTAAAATTTATTTTTAAGAGAGAGAGAGAGTGCACATGAGCAAGTTGGGGAGGGGCAGAGAGAGGGTGACAGACGATCTGAAGGGGGCTCTACGCTGATAGCAGTGAGCCTGATCTAGGGCTCAAAATCACAAAATGTGAGATCATGACCAGAACTGAATTCAGACACTTAACCAACCGAGCCACCCAGGCGCCCACTCTTATATTTTCTTATGGAGAAATCTCACCATGATTTTTTAGAAATCGGTTTGAGAATCAGGAAAGTGCTCTTGGCGAAGTTCTAGAAATCCCATGTGATAAGCCTATTTTTTTCCAACTGTGACAAAAGGCTGAGGCAGTAACTTTCCCTCCTCAGGGCTTTAGTTTCTGCCTGTGTCAAACGAAGAATTTGGAATCAGCCTCCCAAGGGTCTTTCTGGCTCTGTCTATATTTCCCGGGCTCTAGACAAAAACAGGAGACCGGTCGGGTCCCAACTCGGGCCTTAAATTTGGCTCATCTCTTTTGTTCTCCTCCCTAAACTTCTACTCTTATAAATTGGGCTAAAATGTAGAATACTGACATGAAGCTTGAGAATTTGAGGACCCTCTGTAGTGCTGTTATCTGTTCTCCTGATCTTACAGGGCCTTTGCAGAACAAATGAGTCCATGGGTAAATGAGTGCGCTGATAATTACCAATTTCAGCAATATAAAAGAATCAACTGTCCTGTTCCTAAGACTAATCCTATTTTTACACAGAACTGGTGGTAGCCTGTTTTCAAGACAGATTGAAAGCATTTTTCTGGAAGACAGGTTAAGACAAATGTAAAGGTAGAAAGTGTTGTCAGTATATTTTTTTCCGGGCCACTCTATAATCGACTCTGCAGCTGATTAAAACAAAATAAGTTACAATTAATTGAAGTAAAATAACCTACGCTAACCTAAAATAGAAGCCATGGTCTTTCTTATGTGGTTGAGAAGAAGGATTTGGGCTCAGAAAGCTAGTAAGAAGCAATGTCGTAAATAAAAAGCAAAAGGAAGGGTAGACTGGGGGCCTCCGTTTCCTCATCTATGTAAGAAAGGTCAAACTTGGCGGGAGGAGACGAGGCAGAAGTCAGGCTGAGCTCAAGTGCGTATAATGCACTTGACCCGAGAAGCCGCCTGGTGTCAGGAAACGGGGCGGCCAGGAGGTAGGGTGCTGCAACACCTGTATACCTCACAAAAAAATGCAGCCCCTTGTCAGCTCCCGCTGACGTTTGCCCTGCACAATTTATTTGGAACATAGGTCATTTTTTGTAAAAGATGCCAAAAATCTGTATTCTGATGTGAAAACAAAAATCTTGAATTTCAAATGCTGATAAAGGAATGTTAATAAAGAAAAACACCTCTGGGTAGTTAAAAAAAAAATACCAGGCTTAGTTTAAATATGTGACAGTTCTCCATCTTTGGGCTGGATGATCTCTAATTTGTTCTACGGCTCTGGTATTCTAAGCAGTATGAGATGCACATTGGCGTAGAAGCACTACCTGAAAACAAATCTGTAGGTCATGGGTGATGCTGAGTAGTGATAATTACAATGACAACGTTAATATCTTGTATGCACACGACAAGTAGCCACTTGCAAACCACTCTAATACCGGTTTTGTTTTATAACTTTCAAAGCAACCCTATGAGCTAAGCCAGATACTGGAGAAAGTGAAATCCAAGGGATGTGACAGGACCGGTATAAGATTCAATGACAGGTTAATAGCAAAACCAAGACTGAGGGATGGGGTGCATTTTCCTACCAGAGTAACAAGGATAGAGCAGGGATAGTTTTCTCTGCTGATATCTGGGCATCCTTTGGACAAGGAGCACACTGCGTGAAGGATGGTGCGTAAGAGCCCCTGCCCGCTGCTTGACAGGCTGGAGGGAAATGGGCAACAGGATTTCCCTCCTGGTGTTGCCCGTATGGGGCTCCTAGGCCTATAGAGAAACTCTGGGGTAAGACTGATTCTCCCAAGAACACAGGAAAGCCCATGGCAATGCTTGTGAAACCAGGTTTTGAGGGGCTCCCTAGCATGCGTATCAACCAGTTATGATGGATCCTGGCCATTGTGTTGGGCTAGATATCAATTCCTCAGCTGCTGGGTAGTGAGAGATCCAAGAGCAGTCAGGGTGCTGGTGGTGGGCAGGTGGGATGCTCAAACCAGCAGCCATTGACCAAACAGCATAAACATATTGCAACGTGTGAGTGACCGGTAGGGCTATAGCACTGCCTCCCACCCTGGATATAAAAGACAACAAACTTTGAGTAAAAAGGCTCAAAGGAGTTAGTGACCTAAGATTTCCCAGAGGAAATAGCTAGGAATTCTGTTTTGTGCATCGTATCTTGTTTTGTTTATATATTTTATTTTTTTATTGATTTTGTAGTGTTTTGTTTTGTTTTGTTTTGTTTTGTTTTTTCCTGAAAGGCATCCTTCAGGTTGACAGGCAGTGTGTTTCCCACAAGGAATCAGTATGGAAATATAAAGGAGCAAATCTATGAGTTCCGAGTCCTGCAAGGGATTGTGGGTAGGTTGATCACATGAGCTGGTTTGCCCCAGATGGCCCTAACATCCGGAATCTCCAGAGTGACATGACAAAATGTGTGGCTGAACCAACCCTCGGTGTTGTCTGGCCAGCCCAAAAATGTGAGGGTAACCCGGGACGAGAGGTGGGGAAAGATGGTGAAAGCATGGCTGACAGGATCATGAATAAGTGGACCAATGAACAAGACAGATGAAAGATGGAGTCCAAGACGGAAGCCGTAAGACATTATTTTGCGAAATTCCCAAGCGAGATGGCTTCTGAGGAAGTTGAAAGCAAGGGGCAAACAATGCCAATGATAATAAGAGTACCTAGCATGCAGCTGGTACCCACTAAATTCTGGGAACTTTATGAAGGGGCTAGATTATAACTGGATTCCAAGCTTCCAACAGCTCTCTGAGGTAAGCAAAGTAGCCCCGAGTGAAAGATGATAAATCCTGGGGGCTCAGAGAGGTTTCATCACTGAACAAGGACACAGAGCATGAACGGCGTGGTGAGAGCATGGGCTTTGTGCCCAGCCCGCCTGCGCCATCAGCTGTAAACACATCTTTTTGTTAAGAAGAAACTTTCTAGGGGCGCCTGGGTGGCGCAGTCGGTTAAGCGTCCGACTTCAGCCAGGTCACGATCTCGCGGTCCGTGAGTTCCAGCCCCGCATCAGGCCCTGGGCTGATGGCTCGGAGCCTGGAGCCTGTTTCCGATTCTGTGTCTCTCTCTCTCTCTGCCCCTCCCCCGTTCATGCTCTGTCTCTCTCTGTCCCAAAAATAAAAATAAAAACGTTGAAAAAAAAATTAAAAAAAAAAAAAAAGAAGAAACTTTCTAAAATTAAGATGTGGGTAACAAAAACTGGGGGGCTAGGCGCAGGAAAGCAAAGGCGACACAACTTTCCATTAATCAACACATACTGAGTTCCATCCGTGGGCTCATAAGGTAAAAGATTCTTTAGAGAATACCAATGAAAGTATAAAACATAATTTTTCTGCCAAGGATCATCTGATCTACGGTTGGAGGGGAGGAACTGATGTCGGAGACACTTTGGCACAGTAAGAAGCATACCAAGTCCCGAGTTGGCTACCCTGAAAGCAGTTCCTAGCTTGGTCCGTGACCAGTCCCGGAGCAGAGGCAAGTTGCTCACCTAGTCGGTATCCCCAGGTGCAAGCTGGAGCTGGAAATAAGTAAAACTCCCAAGACTGTGAAAATCCAATCAAATAATATAAAAGTGTTATGTATGGTATAAAAGGATGTTCTAAAAGAAGCTATCATTCGCACAGGAAGCAAGTAGAGGAAATTAGGCAAGAGACACAAATGCAACAGGGATCCACTGGAAGCTGAATTCCAAGAGTGCTATAGTTTCTTGATGGACTTCCAGTCTCCCGGTGCCTAGGTCTGCCACCTACCTCTCTTTGTGTGCTCTCTTTCTCCCTCTTTTCTTTTAATTGAGAAAATTCATTTCCTTATTCCCTTTAGCTGTTTCATAGGTCATTGCTCTTTAGGGATGGAGGCTCTTTCTGCAATTCAGTTTCCTTTTCATTCAACCATGTAATAATATTTCCATATCTGGCAAGCTCCCTCCAGAAGGGGAGCCGGCAAATTGTGGCTCTCTCGGCGCCGGAGGGAAGTCACTTGCCTGGATTTAAATCCCCAATAACGTTTTTAATACTCGGCATTAACCAGGTCCATAAATATGTCTGAGATAATGACCATCCTTTCTGAATGAGCAGTGACATTCAATAAATTATGGAATTTGTGAGTTGCCTGCAATTCTATGCAAAGTGTCAAAGACAGAAACAATTGGTTGTTTGGATGTGTGAGTGTGAGAGCCTGCCCTCATATGTATATGTGTGCTTTAATGGAACCTTCTAGAAAGGAAATATTTCATTGTCTATCTCCTTAGAAACGGTCACACCAGATGACACCAAGCACCACTTCTCATCGGTTTTATCTTCATAATGGAATAAAAGAGATTTGTTGGTTATTGTTATTAAAATTCACCTGCAACTTCCCTAAGATAATAAACCCTGAAGGTCTCCTTGTCAAGATCTGCAGATTCCTTTCCTTCTTAGCCTGAAGGATCTATGTGGGGCAACACCCAAGCAGGTTGGAGGAAAGGGAAGGAAAAGTTTTGATAAAAGGGTGAATAGGGTCTTTACAAATGGAAATAAGGGAAGAAAAACCAGACATCCTCTATGAACTTTATGCAAATCAGTCACCCAGAGCTACTTGCCCTTATTAATAACAATTGCAAACTTCAGGGAGCACTCATTTCCTGCCATGGGCTAAACACTTGGCAAACATTGTTTCATTTTATTCTCAGCAAATCAAGGAAGTTCAGTTATAATGCTCAAGACCATGCATCTAATAACTGAAGAGCTTGGTCAATGACTGGGTGGGTAATTCTTGCTTCTTTGGTTCTCCATTAAATACTCCACCTGTCCCCAAATATAAACTGCATCCTAAAAGATAAAAGAACAACTTGATGTCCGTGCATCTTAAACCTTCATTTTGTTTCTGTATTGGTTCAGATCTTGATCAAGGATGACACTGGATACTGGTTATTGGACATTCAGATCTCAACATCCAAACACCTTAATGTGGCCCACCATGCCAGGCTTAGTCTGACTACTGGTGCGTCTCAAATCATAGCCTTTTCCTTTGGTAGATTAGAACATGGCCACCAATGCATTGCAGTGCCTCCTATCAAGAGATGAAGTCATTTTCCCGATCCCTTGAATCTGCCTTGTAACTCGCTTTGCGCAGTAGAATTTGGTGGAAGTGATATTGTGTGCCTCCTGAAACACAGCCTCAAGGGGCTTGCAGCTCCCTGCCTTCACTCCCTCAAATACCGTCTCCCATTGGAGAAGCACAGATGAGCCTATAAGAAACATGATCAAGCCAAGACCCAGTAGCAACTGCCAGAACGAGGTCATCCTTGACCATCCATCCCCACTCCAGCCGCCAGTATGAGCAAAACTGCAAGGCTTGTTTTGTAAGATCTGAATTTGGGGGTGATTTTTGAGGCAGCAACAGATAACGAAGACGCCTCTTCACCATCCAGGCTTGGGCTCCAGCCCCCCTGGGGTTCGCTCAGTTCATGGAACACGCCACTCTCTCTTCCATCTAAAGGACTCTGACTATGTGTACCCTACGCTGGGAAAGCTCCCTGCTCCTGACTTGGCAAACAATTCACTCCTTTGCATCATTCAGGCCTCGGCTCCAAAGTCATCTCCAGAGAGAACTCTTTACTGCCTATCTAAATACAGATTTCTTATTTTCTGTATCAGCCTCCTGCCTATTTTTTTTTTCATTGCATGTATATGAATCTGCAACTAGTTTGTTAATGCCTAGTTCCCTGACACCCAAATGGAAGCTCCATGAGAGTGGGTGGGGACAATATTCGTCCTCTTCTCCATTGCATCCTAGGAGGGTGGCCGGCAGAGTCTTACTCACATTCCTGTGGATTCCGTCGCCATTTTTGTCCACACTTCTGCCCAAAGCGCTCATACTCAAAGCAGCCAGTACGTGCTGCTCTTTGGGGAGAGCTGCCCCCCCAGGCTGCTGAAGTCCAGCTGGAGTTGTCTGCACCAAAGCACAGAGAACTGAAGACTGGGAATTTGTATAGCCTTGGCCAATGACCAAGGAGTGGGATGGTAGGTATGAATACTCCAGCTCCCTTTCCTCTGATCAGGACAACTCTGAGGTATGATTTACACTGTCTACGGTGCTGACCTGCAGAAGTGAGCAAAATTTTCCTCTGTGGGACCTTTCTTGCTTATTTTCTTCATTGGGCCCATGGTCGATGCATTGTATTGACGATTGGCTGACTTCCTTTCATTTCCTGTCTCACCTCCTCAATCCCCTGAAAGTTTTCCCAGTCGTTTTCATACAAACCCTTGTGTTAGAATCTTCCTGTAGATAAGCTTCCCAAAGATAGCGCATTTGTTGAATAAATTCATCAAAGCAAGTCTCGATCTCCACATATTTGCTTTTCACATGGACACCCTTACATCAAGCTCATAATCAGAATTCAGATTAAACAGCATCAGCAGCTTTTGCAACCATGTTTGTGCAATCGTTTCATGTTTTACTGAAATGTTCTCTAATGTTTTATAAAGATGAGTGAGAAATGGAAAAATGAAAGCCACTGACACTAGCAGTTAAACCGCTGGAACCCAGATAAAAACCACTTGCTGTGCTAAATGCAGGGAATCCCTGGTTGTGTCGGAATGCCTGATGGGTTCAAGCTGTTCAGTCGTGAGGAACAGGTACCGAATTAAATAACATACAGGGAACTCGAAATAGATCATAAGACTGCATCGCAAGATGAGCCTTACTGAAGGATGTGGAGAGAGTCTTAAAAAGCATGGAAATGATAAAAATTGGCACCAAAAACCATTCCAGAATTCCAAAGGCAGGGAAGTTCGTGGAACTGGAGAGAACTTCTCAGGGATGGGTATGCTTTGTGCTCCCTTATCAAGAGGAGAAATAGTTCTATAGTCAAGTCTCATATCACAAATATTTAAAGAAATCTTGTAAAATCCATGAAAGCCATCCTCAAAGCCTCACACTGAGTTCCCTACCCAGTCTCTTGCAAAATTACCACTAAGCCAGTCATTTCCCTACATTTTAAAGCAAATTTTTCCTCCTTACTGAATGTCACTTAAAATAATCTGAAAAAAAAAAAATCAGGGTTTTGAAGCAGGAAATTACATAAGAGTAGAACTATTTGCATTTAATGTTGAAGCCAATTTTAATGTTTTAAATAATCATTGCATCATCAAGAATTTTCGTCATGTTTTTTTTTTGGGATTCCATGGAATATGACTCCTCCATATCACATGCAAAGTTTTGGGTTTCTTCAGTTCTAGGCATTCAGCTTTCGTATGGGTTTTTGTTTTTTTTTTTTGGGGGGGGAGGGGGGAATTAATGTATTATGCATGACAGAAGAAAGTTTCACAGTCTGACGGAATAATACAAATCACAGCTCTGCCACCAATTATGTAACCTCCCGGAAGTTGATCTTTCTGAGCCTCAGTGTATAATGCTTCCTATGTGGGGCTGTCATGAGGATTAAGTCAGAGAATTGAGATAAAGCACTTAGGGCATAGCCAGCATTCACTGACTATTGAGTCTCTTTCCCATGCTCCCATCACAGAACAGTTGTTTTGAGTGATTTGGCAAACAATTTGACTTGGCTTGAGGGACAAGTCTGAACTCCTTAGCATGACGCACGGGCCCCATGTGATCTGACCTCCATGTGTTTCTCCTGGCTCATCCAACTCCTGCCCCCCTCCCCACCCCGCACTCTGCTTCTATAGGAGCAGCCCACCTCAAATAAGGATAACTCTCTTTCCATACAGAACTCAACGATTGCAACAACCCTGTGAAATAAGTCGTCTCAGACCCATTTTAGAGGCAGGAGAAACAAAAGGCGGGGGGTGGGGGGGAAGCCACACGAAATGATTCTCCCATAACCAGATATCTAGCAAGCAATAGAGTCAACTCTGGTACCTGCATGCTAGAGACCCATCGCCTGCCCCAGGCTCAGGGTACAAGGCCCACGGGTGTTCAGTGAAACCTGAATGAACAAATGGCTCTACCCCAGGGAGTAAGCCAAGAACTGAGCAGAGATAAAAAATAGTTTGAGACCAAATAAAACCTAGAACACGGAAGAGCTTCTTACCTCCGATGGCTTTGGTTGATTCTGGAATAATAGAGGAAGTGTGCGCTGCCTTGGGGGCCGGGAGACCAGAATTCTAGTGTCCATCTGGATGACCTGCCCCTTGACACCCCTCACTCACCCAGCCTAGTAACTAAGCGCAGGGGATGCGGTAGATCCAGACGCCCTCCTAGCATTAGGTGTTTGTGCTCCGTGATTTGAACAGAACAGCACCACCTCAGGAACTCGCACTCACTGTCCCTCTGCCTGTCAATGGTATGCGCCTCGTTATCATTTCTATTTCAACACCAATGTCAACGTAGAGTAGTCATTAGTAACTCAGACTCTGACATCCCGGCTTTGTTACTTCTGGTAACGCGATCTTGGATGTTACTGAACTTCTTGGTACATCTGTTTTGCCTCTCTGGCTCCCCTACAGAAAGGTGGAGGGGTTGCTGTTTAGTTGCCTAGTGCCTACAGCAGACTCGTGCATAGGAGGCATGGCCGTGAAAGGAAGAGGAAATTCGTTTTGTAGATTTTTTGCTAGCTCATGGCGCATTGTTTTATTACATATTGTTTAAAGCAATCCTAGCCAAATGTGGAGAGAGATAGAGAGAGAGAGAGAGAGATAAGCAGAGATAGATAAAGGCAGAGATAGGGATTGAGATCTAGGGACCCAGAGGCAGTATTTTCAGCTCTATCTCCAACCTTTGGGTCAATAATTGAGGGAACTGGTTGAGAGAAAATGACTACTCACCATCACAATTCTGTGTTCAAGTTTGATTTGGACTGACACACGGGACAATGCAATGTTTATACAAACTGTGGTTGAAAATACTGGCAGGATACAGAGGTCAAGTCCACAGAGCACAGAAAACACCAGTAAAAACAAAAATGTGCAGTTCCAGTGCACAAAAGGACAAATGTAAGGAAATGTTGGGAGTAAGATTTTGAAAGTAGTGTCTAATTTCCCTTTAATTTCCTTGATAGATAGTTGAGTTATAGGAAGCCCAGTCTGATTTGCATACACAAAGACCCATGCTTGAAATTCACATTTCCTGATGTACGTTGTGTGAACTGATCTTCACCAGGTCAGCTGATTTATGTATCTCTTCAGCTACTGAAGACAACGAAAAAGGAGAAGAAGAGGAGAGAAAGGGAAGGGGAAAAAGAGAGAGAAAGATTAACCTCAGAATTAAAGCTTACAGTTTTAATGATAGCCAACACATCTGAATCTTTTGTCCTTCCCTCAAGACCAAGAAGGCCAAAATCTCCTTAGGTACAACAAACCACACATCCTCCGACAGAAGCAAATATGTGTAAACATAAAATATGCTTCTTTCAAGGTTGGGTGTGTGTAATATTGAACTGGGTATATAGACATGTTCTAGATAAAGACTACAAAGAAAAACCAAAGTAATAGAATATGATATGATGACTCAATACTCTCTCTGTTTTCAATGCTGTGTGTGTGTGTGTGTGTGTGTGTGTGTGTGTGTCTAAGCTGATGGATAAATGGAACCTTCTATTTGGCGAGTTGAATAAAAATCTCATACCTCTCCATTTTCAGAGACTATAGAACCATAGAACAAACAAAGCCATCCTTTTAATAATAGAGAACTGAGGCCCAAAGAGCTCTGTCTTCAGAGTGGAAGACACTGGACTTCAGCAGTGGTTTCTGCTCCTCTTTGTACTACAGAGCCATTGCTGCAAGGGGCTGCACATTCTTGGTGCATCCAGGTGAGGCTATGTGATCACATCGATCAACAGAAAGGACAAGCTCTGAGCGTCGCCTCCACCATCTTGGATTAAGAGGCAGCTGTGCCTTCTCCAGTCTCCCTTCCCCCATTTTCTGACTGGAGACAGAGGATCCCGAGGCCCTTGAGGATGGTGATTCCACAAGACACAAAAAGCCTCTGTCACTGAATCATCAAGTGGAAAACACCCACCCCTAACTAGGAATACCCATACTGATACCCTGGTTGTATCTTCCTCCTCTGTATCCCAAAATTCAGCCTCTTGCCATACTCCCCAGTAAGCATGGAATATATATTTGTTGACTGAAAAATCAGCACTTACCTCAACTGTAAATGGGAATAAGAATCTTTTAAAGACTTGAAATCAAGATACCGAATCATACAATTTTGTGAGTTCTTTACGCTCTGAAGTCTAAAATCTTTGGTCCAATAAATCCTCCAGATTTTTCTGCTTTGGTGTTTTCCAGTTTATCTTTGGCTCCAATTTTGTAAAATTCCATTCCTGTGATTCCCCCCACCCGCATATCTATCTATATTTTGTGTTGTGTAAACTATCTGGTCCTGGTTTGAGGTGGGGAAGAACATACTTCTCTTTGATTTGCCAAGGCAGATCAGATCAACTAATATTTATTAAGGAGTTGATAAGAAAGAACATTCTGCTAAGCAAATTGCATGATTAAGTCCAGGCTCTCTGCTAAGCAAATTACATGCAGTGGCTCACTTTTTCAACACCCTATTATCCCCATTTCATAGGTAAGAAAACATAATTAGAGAGATTAAGCGATTTGTCCAATGTCACATACTTAGTAAACAGTACACTTGGGATAAGAACAGAGGTTCATCTGATTTAAAACCTGAGTTTTAATCTCCAGGCTCTGCCACCTGGTTGCAAGCAACAGACAAACTCCAGCTCACCTAAGCAAAAATAAATAAATATATATATATATATATATATATATATATATATATATATATATATTTATTTATTTTA